>NW_004444063.1:161880-205247 GCF_000243295.1 Trichechus manatus latirostris
CCTTTTGTGACTGACTTATTTCACTCAGCATAATGTCCTCCAGTTTCATCCATGTTATGAGATGGTTCACAGATTCATTGTTGTTCTTTCTCATTGCATAGTACTCCATTGTGTGTATGTTGATGAATAATATTACATTGTATGAATATACCACATTTTATTTATCCATTCATAAGTTGATGGACATTTGGGTTGTTGCCACCCTTTGGCTATCATTAATAATGCTGTTATGAACATTTGTGTACAAGTTTTTGTGTGAACATATTTTTATTTCTTTTGAGTATATACCTAGAAGTGGGATTGCAGGGCATATGATAACTCTATGTTTAACCTTTTGAGGAACTGCCAGACTGTTTTCCAAAGTGGCCGAACCATTTTACATTTCCACCAGCAGTTTCCGAGGGTTCTGCTTTCTGAACATTCTCACTGACACTTGTTACTATCTGTCTTTTTGATTATATCCATCTTAATGGGTCTGAAGTGGTATCATTATGGTTTTAATTTGCATTTCCCTGGTGACTAATGACGTTGAACATTGTTTTACGTGCTTATTGGCCATTAGTATGTCGTCTTTAGGGAAATGTCAAGTCAAATCCTTTGCCAATTTTTTTAATTGGGATATTTGTCCTTTTTATTGTTGAGTTGTAAGGGTTCTTTATATTTCTAGATACAGGTCCCTCGTTAGATACATGATTTGCAAAAGTTTTCTCCAATTCTGTGGGTAGTCTTTTCACTTTCTTTATGGTGTCTTTGAAGTGCAAAAGTTTTTAATTGTAATAATATTTAACTTATCTTTTTTTTTTTTCTGTTTTTTGCTTTTGGTGTTAAATCTAAGAAACTATTACCTAATACAAAGTTATGAAGACTTACCCCTATGTTTCCTTGTAAGAGTTTAATAATTTTAACACTTACATTTAGGTCTTTGTTCCACTTTGAGTTAATTTTTAACATATGGTTTGAAGTAGGGGTCTAACTTCATTCTTTTGCATGTAGATATCCAGTTGTCCCAGCACCATTTGTTGAAAAGACTGTACTTTCCCAGTTGAATTATCTTGGTATGCTTGTTGAAAATCCATTGCCTCAGAAAAGAAGGATCTTATAGAGTCCTGGTAAATGGAATGAGAGTGCTCATGGGCCATGCTGTGCTTCAGGACTGCCTCTTCCCTCTTCTATGCGCAGTGGATGCATAGAGATGTCTCTAGTGTGCAGACAGGCTTCCCATCCCCCCTTCATTCCTCCCCAAGGGAAAGCACACCTTGAGTTTTTGGCAAGTTTCTCTTGGTTGCTTTCCAGAGTTTGAGTTTCTCTGGCCTTAATATGCACTTCCCACTCATCAGAACTGCTCTCTGTAATTTACTTAAGTGGCTTCTAAAACCTCATTCCCCTCCATTCTTGTCCCTTTCCCATTTGTTCAAGAATCATCAGCAACTCTGGGTCAGTGTGAGATATCTCACTCTGACATTTGCTTGTTCAGCTCTTAGCACTGAAAATTTGCTCAGCATTTCTGATCCATCTGTGTCAACAGTTTCCTTATATTGGAATACTGATTACCAAAAGAAAAGAAAACAAACAAACAAAACTCCCTAAACCAAGTTGCCCTTAAATAGCAATGATAACTCCATTTTCTCCCTAAAATCCTTAATAGAAGTGAAAATGTCCAAGATAAGCCTATTCATATTAGGAACAAATTTTTTAAGTAAATTTTGACCATACTGAAAAACCAGCCTGTTTTAAGATGACATGCAATCCCGTTTGTTTCCATGATATACGTCCCAAAGGTAACTAAGACAGGTGAGAAAACTGTGGTGAAGTCATTTGTCCATACTCTCATCTAGGGCAGAGCCAGTACTCTTCCCACCTGAGCTGGTTTATTCTGATAAAGTTGTTTGGGGCCTGTAGTTCACTGCGGTGTGACATCCCACCCCTGGTTTCTGTTTCTTGGTGTCCAGAGGTCTCACCCTACCCAGGAGTCCCCTCACTGTGCCTTATTCTATGTGCTGAACCTTTTTTCTTTTTCCTAACCACCTCTCCCTATTAGCGCTAACCTGCCTTTTGCCTTTTCCCATCTAAGTGTCAACCAGTCATGAGGCATTGTGCTACAGTGGAAAGAGCACTATATCCAGAGTCAGGAGAACTAGATTCAAGATTGACGCATCTGTGGCTCTGGACAAGTCACTTTACTTCACTGAACATCGTAGACCAGATGATCTCTAAGGGCATTTGTGACTCTACCCTTCTCAGGCTTTATGATTCTATTCCTCTGATAAGTGAACCTGAAAAAACATTTAAATGATTGGCAATGGCTTAATGTCCTACACCAGGGACGGAAAATATATATCTCTCTTTATGTGTCAACCACAGCAAACTCATTCATTGGTTTCAGCACTCTCCCGCCAAACCTAGTCATGGCTTCAGACTTCTCAAACCAATATAGTGTGTTAAATCCACTACCAGCGGATCACAGTTGAAATCTGTTTGTCCTGTTTATATTTCCTCCTACCTGCAGTGCTTTAATTCAAAGGAAGGTGGTGATCAGGACACCACAGAAGTTAAGAGCACAGGCTCTGGGGTTCCTTTGTCTGTGTTCAAATCCTATCTTCATTGCTGTCTTTCTGTGTGACCTTGGAAAAGTTATTTAACTTCTTTGGGCCTCAATTTTGTCATCTGTAATATGGGGATAGCAATAGCCCTACCTTAAACAATTGTTGTTAGCTGCCGTTGAGTTTGACTCTGACTCATTGCAAAACATTGCCTTGTTCTGTCTGCATCATTCTCACAATTTCCAGCATATTCAAGTCTATCATTTTGGCTATTGTGCCAGTTCATCTCACTGAGGGTCTCCCATTATTGGCCCTCTAGTTCATCAAACATGATATCCTCCTCTAGCGATTGATCCGTCCTGTTGACATGTCCAAAGCAAGCAAGTCAAACAATGTTCTAAAGGATTTTAGGAAGGATTAAATGAAATAATATATGTAAAGAAGTACTTAGAATAGTGCCTGGCAGATGTAACTCAGTAAATGCTAACTATTATATTAATGATTGGCATGATAAGAACATGGAAGGCTGGTAAAGGAAAAATTCTTGGGTTTGCAGTGCTTGTGGCATCCTTTCAATCACCAAAATAGCCAAATATCCACTCAGTCTGTGAGTGTGGATTGATCTCATTTCATTCATTCATCTATTAAAAATTTTAAGGCCTTCTATGTGCTAGGCGTGCAGCCAGGTTTCGAGGGTAAAACAGTAAATAAGACAAGTTCCTTTCAGAGTTTACAGAGTAGTGGTGAAAAACAAGTAAGACAATTACAATATTCTTGATAATTGCAATGACTGGAGTTTGCACAAAGTCTTTAGGGCACACTGTGTGTATAGGGGGAGTCTTCTTAGTGATAATGCTATATCTGGGTGGGAGAAGAAATAGCTGAGTCCTGCCGATCTGGCTTGAGTCTTCCAAGTATTCTGGATGTAGTGGATCCCTTGGCGAATTGTTAATACTTGCTCTCACTGGCGTCTCACCTCAGCAGCATGCTCATGCTCCTCAGCATTCACTCAGCCATTCAGTTGACAGCACTGAGCTTTTCCCACTGCTCCTTGAGCTACTCTCCCCCTAAGCCTCAGTCAGAGCTCATGGAGTTGGGAAGCAGAGAGGTGAAGACAAATGAAGGGGCCCTGAATTTGCAGCCACAGTGTAGTTGAATCTCTCTGTGTGACTTTGAAAAGCATAAATATCAGACTTATCAGGGACTTGGAAAAGTCAATGAGTTCATCCCCTGCCTAACTCAAGATAGAACATGTCCCTTGTATGGCTAGGGGTGAGTATGTTCGTGCTGTGACCCACCCTGTTTCCTCACTGATATCTTACAGTAAGCAGCTGTTGTGTGACGTGATGATCATAGCAGAAGATGTCGAGATTGAAGCCCACCGTGTGGTCCTGGCAGCCTGCAGCCCCTACTTCTGTGCGATGTTCACAGGTATGGTGAGGACAAACAATAGCTCACAGTTAAGGGGCCGCAGCCCCACTGGGAGAACATTGTGGGTGGTGACATGAGGGAAGGGAGGGAAGAGAAGTCTATGAAATTCACCCTAAGGAGCTTCTGTGTATCAGATACTTTGCTTTGCACTGTGGAGGACTTGATGGAACCATAGCTGAGCCAGGCCAGTCATATATCTAGCCCTATGTCAACTTGTTCTCTGTGAGGTAAGAGGAGGTGGAATCTTATAGTCTCTTAGTTCTCAAACTTCGGCATGCATCAGAATCATGTGGGGAGCTTGTTAAAAATTTAGATTCCTGAGCTCATCCCCAGGCTTTCTGATCTCTTATTTTGCAGATGAGGGACACTGAGGCTGAGAGAAAAGAAAGGACTTACCATTTGTCACACAATCAATGAGTGACTCTTGGCTTCTTGACTTCCAGGCCCAGGGTGCTCTGTCAGCTGGTCCACATCTTGTACTTCCCTAGCCCTTCCTTCAAAGCAGGGGCCAGGGCCTCCTCTAGCCTTTGCAGGGGTGTGGAAGAGATTTGGGAGAACTGATAGCCTTTGCCAACTTTTCAGGGAGCACCTGTTTCCTGGGCATACCACATAGACTTGTTCACCTATTCCACATGTGTTATTTCTGGGACTGAATTCCCTGAAACTCATGGGCTGAGCTTCCTGTCTGTAGTTCCTCAATTTGTCTAGACCAGGCACACGTAGTGTTCCATTAATCACTGCTGACTAAAGGAGGCCGGCCATCTGATTGAGCTTGGTGATACCCCCAGACTGGGTTAGATGACCCTTCCACATGCTCACCAAGTACTCTGTGCTTACTCTGAGTGTGGTGACTATCACTCTATACTCTTGTCTGTTTTCTGGTGTGTCTGCAGTGCCCATGCGCTAGCTTCTCATGTCATTAGCTGCAGTTTCCTGCTCAAATGCCTCCTCTTTAGAGAGGCCCCCTCTGACCACCCGAGCCATAGTTTCAACACCCTGTCTCTTTCTGTCCCATAACTTGACTTTAGATACATATTTTCATAATATTTATCACCATCTGAAATCATCTTGGTTGGTTCCTTATGTGTTGTTTTTCTGTTTCTCCTCACTAGAATATAAGCTCTGTGAGGACAGGGGCCTTATTGTACTTGTTACTCTATCGTGAACACCTGGTACACAGTAGGTACTCAAATATTTTTTGAATGAGTGAATGAAATGCCTCTTATATTTGATTGTGAAGCTTGGGTACTTGGGTACCGTGTCTTGTCATTGCTGAATCCTCAGTGCCCAACACAAGGCCTGGTATTAAGGAAGTCCTGAGTAAGAGAAGGTTGAAAGAATGAACATGGGCTTGCTCAGAACGGATGAGTGCAGGTACTTTTTAGATAAGTGGACTCTAACCCTTTTCCTAATACAGCACACAGCCTCGGTGGGGCAAGAGTTGTTCTTGTTGGAGGAGACATGGCACTTGTGTTTTGGGAGTTCCTCGTGTGTGTCCCCCTTGGTTCATCATGTGAAGGAGCTGGTCTCAACTCGGAGCTATGCTTCTGCTAAGAGTAGCAAACCACTGTTACTTCCTATTGACCTTGGGTCAGGAATTTTCATAGTGTAGCCTGGAAAGCAAGCTATTTCACTGGAAATTTTGAGCTGCATTCTCTTTGGAGTAGTCTCAAACCCTAGTAGCAAGGTGTTTCTTTTTTTTTTTCTTTCTCCGTCCCATTTCTCTTCCTTTTAAAATAATACATTTTGTTGGCAACAGTTCTTTAGCTGTAACTTCAACTGTCAATCATTCTTCTTTGTGTGTGTGGTTTGGAAAAATCAGTGTTGAGAGGAATCTGTTTGGGATTGCAATGAATTGTAGCGTTGGCTCCATTTTCACTAGAACTTGCCTCAGGGCATGATGGATGTACCTTAGCAAAAACAAGGTGATGTTAGAAATTGGCAGAAAAGGTACTTCAGGAGCAGGTCTTGGATTCTGATACTTGAAGGGAGGAGAGAATCAAGAGAGGAAAGCAGTCTAATGTGATGCCTGTCCCAAGCTTTCTGTTGAATCTGGTAGCCATCCATTCTCATATCCATCATCCATCTAAATGCTATTCACATATGTTCATTGCAGAAAAAAATTTAGAAAATGTGGGCAAGCAAAAAGTAAAAAATTATATCTAATACAACATTTAGATAAGATTTTGGTTTATATCTTTTCAGATTTTACATTTATAAATGTATACATACATGAAATATATTTTTTGCATAAATAAGTTTATTTTATATGTATAGTTTAATAGTCTCTTTTGACTTTTTGAAGCACTTATTTAAAAAACTGGCTGTTCATCTTTCTGGATGTTTTTCCCCCCTAACTGCTATTCATCCTTCCTAACTCCTACTCATCCTTCATCAATGCTTAAGCATCACTTCCGCAGGGAGGCTTTCCATACTCCCCCCAGATGAGGTTAAATCTCTTTGCTATTTACTTTCATGGTACCTTAATGCTTCTCTTTAGTAACACTCCTCATCTCATCACTTGTTCAATATCTGATTTCCTTGATCAGTCATAAGCTTTATAAGGGCAAGAACTGTATTTTTTAATTTACTGCCTAGCATGATCTTCATAGTAGGTGCTCAACAAAAATTTGTTGAATTGGCCTTAGCAATATATCATGAATATCTTTACATGTCAATGAAATCACATTACATCATGATTTTAAATAGCTTTGTAAGTTTCTATCATGTGGGTGTATCCTAATTTAAAAATGATTTCCTTATTTGTTAGAAATTATAGTTCTTTCTAATATTTTGCCATTATAAATAATGTTATAATGGGCATCTTTGTATCTTAAATTTTTATTTATGTTCCTGATTATTTCCTTAGAACATATTCCTAGAATAAGAAATAGTTGTACATTTTAAGACTCCTGACACACATGCCAAGTTGCCCTCCAGAACAGTTATACCAGCTTATGCTCCCATCAACAATATATGAGATGTATGTATATTTGAAGTCCTTTGGTTTTGCTTAAGTCTTGGTAAACCAAAAACCAAACCCACTGCCATTGAGTTGATTCTGACTCACAGCAACCCTGTAGGACGGAGTAGAATTGCGCCATAGAGTTGCCAAGGCTGTAAATCTTTATGGAAGCAGACTACCACATCTTTCTGCTGTGGAGCGGCTTGTGGGTTTGAACCTCTGACTTTTCAGTTAGTAGCTGAGCACTTAACCACACAGGTACAAAACAAAACAAATCGGTAACATTGCAAAATTTTGTTGTAATTATCAGGTTCAGGTTCAAAATACATAAAATTAGTAATGAAAAGGCCCAGCTGACTATTATTAAGTCCATTTCTATGGGCATGTTTAAGGTCAAAAGGAAAAGAAAATACATATGGTTTTCTTTTAACTTGAGTGTGGTTAGGATTTTTTACTCAGGCTCAAAGTCTTTTTAATTTTTTGTCCTTTGAGCTCGTGTTGCTCAAATGTGCTGTGGTGGTTCCAGATACCAACTCCACAATCCTTGACCATGTCTTCCCAAAATAACTTGGAATAAATGTGAAATAGAGGTCTGAGTGCCCGCTGGAGAGTATCCAAACACAACCAGCCTGTGAGAAGATCAGGGATGGGCAGTCAACCTAATTGTCCTTCACTCTTTTCAGCATAGTATGACTGGAGAGGCCAACAGTGCTGTGATCTGCTTATCTTTTTGCTATATGTATGGAATACGTAAGATGCCAGGTTTGCCTCCTCTCCTCCTCCAGCCAGTACCTCCATCCCAGGGGTAACAATTTTCCCAAAATAGCATAGTTTTCCTTTCTTTTTATCATGCCCATTTACTATGGATCCTGCGTATTATGGCATTTGTCCTCTGTATGTGTCCCTGACCTACATGGCAACTAAATACTTTTTAAAACATCCCCATTTTATAGGTCTAAAGGAACAGAGGTCTAAAGAAGATGTGGTCTCAGGGTCTTATGCCCATCACTATTCCTAAAAGATGTTTGGGCTTCATCCCAAATGAAGCCCTGGGAGTGAGCTGTCCCACTCTTCTGGTTCTATTGTATGTACGGTAAGCAGTGGCTGATTAGGTTGGTTTTTTTTTTTTTTTAAAGAAAAGTTACTGTCTTGTTTTTATAAGATTTAGGCTGATGTTCAACTGCTTTCTTTAAACATACGGTAAGTAACAGTAAGATGGAGAGGTCAGGGACGTGCTGGGTGTAAGAGGCAAGGGGCTTGGAATTGGAGTGGACACTGATGATGCACAAAGCAGAACAATGAGGGCCACTCACTCACTCAACTCCCATGTATGCACTCATTCCATAGAAACTTGGTTCCATCCATTCTGCAGACCAGACCCTGCCAGGCCCTGGCCTGTCACTGTGTTTTGGGTGTTTGCATGGTGTCTTAATGCCTTTAAAGAACTTCATGCAACATGCAACTCAGCAGGATTTAACCCAAGGCAACGGGGCACAGAGGGAGGGGGACTAGGGAATAGAATCCTTTCTTTGGACAAAGTGGGCCTTGAGGGAGGCTGTGGAGTAGTAGCAGTAGTAGATAGAGCCTGGTTTCTGAGGTTTTGCCCCTGAGGAGTCAGGGATTGGGTAGAATAGTTCAGAAAAAAGGGATGGCAGCATCCGGGACTACCTGGGATTAAGGAGTAATGGCCTTACCTTCCATGTGACTGTCTTCCAGAGGTATTCTCCTTTGGGCTGAACCAACAGTGACATAGGGTTTCTTCTTTCTGTCCCTAACACATCACATCTAAATCAGGTATCCTTTTCTGTCTTAGGAAACCCAGATTTGGGAGTGAGGGGTACAGTGTCTAATATGTTGTTCTTTTTTTTTTTTTTTTTTATTGTTGTGCTTTAAGTGAAAGTTTACAATTCAAGTTAGTCTCTCATACAAAAATTCATACATACATAGTCATGTGACCCTTGTTGCTCTCCCTGTACTGTGACAGCACACTCCTCCTTTCTACTCCAGATTTCCCGTGTCCATTCAACCAGCTCCTGACCCTCTCTGCCTTCTCATCTTGCCTCTGGACCAGAGCTGCCCATTTAGTCTCATGTATCTACCTGAGCTAAGAAGCACACTCTTCACGAGTATCATTTCACGTCCCATAGTCCAGTCTAATCTTTGTCTAAAGAGTTGGCCTTGGGAAAAATTTTAATTTTGGGCTAACAGAGAGTCTGGGGGCCATGTCTTCCAGGGTCCCTCCAGTCTCAACCAAACCATTAAGCTTGGTCTTTTTACTAGAATTTGAGTTTTGCACCCCATTTTTTATTTTGTTCTTTTTTAAAAAAAATAAAAACTACATAACACAACATTTGCCAGTTCAACATTTTTCAGGTATACAATTTAGTGATATCAATTACATTAGTTATGTTGTGCAACCATCATCCATAATCATTGCCAAATTTCTCATCACCATAAACAGAAACTCAGTGCTTCCGAAACAATGACTTCCTCTTTCCCTGTCCTCCCCACCCCTGTCACCGCTAATAAACTTTGATCTCTATACATTTGCCTATTGTTATTTCATATAAGTGAGATCATATAATGTTCGTACTTTTGTGGTTGACTTATTTCATTCAACATGTTTTCAAAGTTATCCATGTTATAGTATGTATCAGGACTTCATTTTTTTTTTATGGGTAAGTAATATTTAATGTGTTGTTTTTGATGCAGAAATGGTAAGGTTTTTTCAAGAAGTGATTTGGATTGTGGTTCAACAGAGGACTAAGTAGTGCTTAGGAAGAGAGCTCACTATTCAGCCACCCACCACCCTCCCATTAAGGTGCAGCTGGTTTGACTGAGCTGGTCTGGGGTCAACTTGTCTGGGCTTAGAGTATATCAGGCTTGAAATCCAGGTTGAGGATCACCATTGGTAGGGAATGTTTTATGAATGTTTGTAGAGGAGGTTGGAGTTGTGATGCGGAGGCCTCTTTGCTAAGGATTAAACACAAGAGTGGTAAAGCCACCTTGCATTGGGAGATCCTGACTCCAGCATTTAACAGGTGTGTGGGAAATTCATTTAACCTCTCTGATCCTCAATTTTCTTATCTGTGAGACTGGAATAATAATAACCAGGGAAGAAATGCAGGTAATGGGTATAAGGCATCCATCACAGAGTAGGTGCTTAATAAAATTTATTCTTATTATTTGTGGAGTACTTCATAGCTTCCAAAACTCTTGTGGATGTTAGGGGTGGCTGGAATGATGCTGCCCTGATGGTGGTTAGGGTTGATTTGAACGTCTATATAACTACACAGGCCATTCCCTCCCGACTTGAAGCCCCACTGGCAGGATTCAAGGAGGTGGCATTTCTGTCTCTCATGTGAAGTTAATGTGTGACTTAGGCCTTGATGCTCAGCTCTAGACAACTGAATTGGCAACCCAAACGTTAAGACTTAGACAGATGAGGATTAGAGGAAAGAAAGTTTAATAACCATCTTAACACACGTGAAGGATGCTTGTGCAAAGGATAAGGACCTTCTGTTTTCTTTCTACTCAGAACATACAGCTGAACTGCAGCAGTAAGAATTCAAGTTAGGAGTGAGGAAAAGTTCTATAACATAAGGACTCTTGAACATACCTTTTTCTTACCTTTAAAGACATAAGACTTTGTAGGGTGGTTTGTGGTTTAGCTATGGTTCTTCAAAGACCTGCCAGACAATCTACCATTCGTTTCTCATTCTTGAGGCTTCTTCTACTGAATAATTGGGTTGGGTTTTATACTAATGATCTAAAGAAGACGAACTAGTGATTTTCTCAACCTCTCAAGTCTCCTGTGATAGTGAAAAATATTCCTCTTTCATTCTTCAAGTCCTGCCTCCTCCCTCCTTCTCCTCTTTTTTGGTCTCTCTCCTAAAAAGACCTCAATGTGCATGTAATGTGCTTGCTAGGATCTAGAACTATGACTTGGACACTTAATACCAAATACAGCTGTGGGGTTGCTTACTGTCATAGGCTCTCTATGGTTATCAGAGACTGCTAGGTGCAGGGCCCTAAGGTAGAATCTGAGAATTCAAAGAATTTCAAGGCATAGTCCTTTAGTCCAGGCCACTATCATCTCTCACCTGATTTACTGCAGCAGACTTTTAAATGGTCACCTTACCTCCTCTTTTTTTCCCCACTTCCCATTTTCCACATTGCAGCTACAGTGATCTTTCCAAAATATAAATCTGATGTGTCCCTCACCTGCTTAAAATCTGTCAGGGGCTCCCCATTGCCTGTAGGATGAGTCTAAACTCTTTAGCATGGCCTGCAAGGCCCTCGTGGTCCAGACCCTACTTACATCTCCAGCCTCATCTCACCATCCCTCCCTTTTCATGCCGTGTTCTAGTCAGACTGAATGTCTCAGGTTTCCCAGAACAGGTCATGCTCTTTCTTACCTCCAGATATTTACATAGGCTTTTCCCTCAGCCTGGAATACTTTTCCTTTATACTCACTGCTCTTCTGAATAGCTATGACTCCTCCTTCAGATCTCAGCTTAGATCAGTGGTTCTTAGCCATTATGGATCAATCGGATGAAAATAATAGACAGTCTTACCAGGAAAGCAAATATGTGCTCTTGTGTACTAACGGTTTTACATACAGCTCAGGGTGCCGGAATCCCTGGCTTAAGAGCCTTTCAGCCCCCTGTCTAGCACTTAACTCACTGTGTGCAATTATGGGCTTACTTATTTTTCCACTAGACTGAACTACATGAAGGCAGGGCCATGACTTGTTTACCATTGTGTTCTCTGGGCCTAGCATGTTTCTTGAATGAGTGAATGAATTAATGAATGAATATCTGCCCTTGAGCAGATCATGTTCTGTTTGGAGGAACAGGACAAGATGGCCAGGCAGAAGATGGAAGAGCAACTGGCAGACATTCTCTAAAAGTTCAGAGCCAGCAGTGGCTCTTGTTCTGTTTTCTAGAAATATGTCGTCGGAATATTAGAAGTGAGTGAATGAGCAAGAATTACCAAGCATTTACTGCTTTCTTGCCCTCAGGAATTACTGAAGCCCATAGAATTTTGAGATGTCAAGAGAAAGCCTCCTTTTTTCCCTTTTCCCCCTCCTGTCAACAAATATTTTTTTAAGTACTTGTTATATGCCAAGACCTGTGTTAGGTGTTGAGGATGCCACAGCAAATAAGCTTGATGAGACCCCAGCCCTTTTGGTTCTTGCTTGCTAGGCATTAAGTACTAAGTTGTCAGAATTTGGACCAAGTCCTTGAGTTTGGGAATACTTTTATCAAGGTCATTAGCTAGGGTCATGTTTAAATTGCAGAGGGACTTATTAGAAATTGCATGGGGTCTGGAGTTGGGCCAAAGTTCTATCCCAGTCCTGCCTCCTACTAGCTATGTGTAAATACCTCTTGGAACTCTAATTCTATGATTTGTAAATAGAAGTAGTATCATCTGCTTCTTGGGGTTGTTGTGAGGACTAATGAAGTAATGTGTATAAGCCCTTAGCAGAAGACCTGGCACACAGTAGCAACTATTATTACTACCATTTTCAGTGCTTGTTTAGGCTGAAGGTTTAGTTTGGTGTAGTCATTTTTGCTGGTTCATAAGCAATAATAAGACTGGATCCTACAAGTCTGTATGACTTATTCAGGTCTCCAATTTCCTACATGGGTGCTTTCTTAGAAAATAGCCCATGTTGTTGAGGTCATAGCTTTTCTTCCACATCATTTTTTCCTTGCTTATTGAAATTATATGAACTTAATGTAGGAAATTAGAAATTTCAGAGTTGTGTAAAGAAGCAGGAAAAGTATCTCCCGAAGTCCTACATTATAGAAAACTGTGTCTTAACCTTTTCTAGGTCATAGACCCCTTTGAAAATCTGATAAAAATGATCTGTCACCGCCCCCCTGCCCCAAACAAATAAACAAACAAACTTTTGTACATTTGTACAAACATTTGCATACCATTTCAGGAGTTTCCATTTGTTTCCATTTGTTTACCCCAAAGTTATAAAACCCTAACCTGGCTCCCATGCCCAAATTCCACAGAGAACCGAGGCTGTGTTTTCACATTCACATAAAAGCTTCCGGATCACTCTGTTCTTCCAAATCAAGTTTCACTTTCTTTTTAGTCCTTTTTTTTCCCTAAATTTTGTTTATTTTGTTGTTATTGAGAATATACATAGCAAAGCATACACCAATTCTACCATTTCTACATGTGTAATTTAGTAACATTGATTACATTCTGAGTTCTATAACCATTTTCACCCTCCTTTTCTGAGTTGTTCCTCCCTCATAAACATAAATTCACTGTCCCCTAAGGTTCCTGTCTAATCTTTTGAGTTGCTATTGTCAGTTTGATCCCATACAGATAGTTCTTAAAAGAGCACAATGCTCAAAGCAGACTTTTTTTTTTACTAGTTAAGCTAAACCGTTGTTCTGTTTTAAGATGACTTCAAGGGATATTTTTGGTTTAAGGCTTAAAGATTATCTTAGGGAAATAGTTTCAGGGGTTCATCTACCCTCCACAGATCCATTAGTCTTATTTTTTAAAGCTCAAGTTCTTAAACTAAGAACTGGTTATTTTTTATTACTTTTTGTAATATAATTACCCACTGGACCCTCATTAATGAACTTTTTAATAGCTGTTCAGAGAGATAAGTTTAACTAGGATTTCTTTGTATATGCATGTTTTTGGTTATGTGTCTTCAAGTAAATTCAAGATAGACAGCGAAAGCCTGTCCTATGGGTAGGGGAGGAATCCACCATATTTTTCTGTTTCTTCTCCTCTTCATCTTGCCCCTGGGCTCTTTGTGTGGAGGCCTTTCACTGGTGACTTCAGACCTTCTTCCAGCAGCCAAAAAGAAGAGAAAATAGAATGAAGTTTCTGATCCACCTGATCTGGCAGTGAGGGGAGCAGATAGGGCTTGGAAATTTTTTTTCCCCCTCTTTCCTCTCTGTTCCAGAGCCATTCAGATCTAGAAGTACGTCAGGATGGGACTGTGGATTGGTGAGGAATCATGTACGTTTCATGCAGCTTGGAGGTGGGTATCTTCAGCCCACATGCTATACGCTAGTTTCTTGGCTCTGGTACACAAATTCCACAGAGAGAAAACAACTCTCCCAGCTCTGTTTTCACACTTATTTCTTGCAGTCAGGCTGCCTTTTATTTCGGTCTGCAAAGACATATGTCTTCCATCTCTTTTTCTTCTGAAATCAGCAGCTCTTATTGAATGAGCCTGGCTCTAGATAAACCTGTGTGTTGTGTACAGAGGACAGGCCGAAGTACAGGGCCCCACTGTAGAAATGTGGTGGTGCTGCTGCCCTAGGTCGCAGGCCCACATCCACTTTGTCTTGGACTGTTATCAGGGCCTCCCAACTGGTCTCCCGTCTTCTGATTCAGCTTCCACCGGCATCCAAAATTTCACTCAAAAATATCTGTCTGTTGATGTCATTCTTCTGTTTAAAGCCTTTCAATGGTGCTTCGTTACCCTTAGGATAAAGTCTACATTCATCCGTCTGGCTTACAGGGCTCTGCAAGTGCTGGTGCCTTTCCACCTTCCAGTTTTCTTCCTGTCACTGTCACCCCTATGCACCAGCCACCCCAGCCTCTCACCATTCCCCAAATTCATCATTTAGGCACTTTCCTCCTTTATACGTATGTTTCCTACATCCAGATCGTCCTTGCTCACCTTTGCTGCCTGTTGAACACTTCTTCATCCTCTGATAGCCCACTCAAATATGACTTTTTACTAGGATGCCTTTCGAGACCCTCCAGGCAGGGTTTACTGCTCCCTTCTCCACATTTTTGAGATTTAGTATAGTGTAGTGGTTACAAATGTGGGCTCTAGAGTCTTACTCCCTGGGTTTCAGTCCCAGCCTGGCCCCTTCCTAGATGTGTGACTGTCAGCAAAATAAATTACTTACCCTCCCATGCCCCAATTTCCTCAACTGTAAAGTGGGGATAGTACTAATAAACCTCATAGGTTGTTGTGAGAATTAAAAGAGGCAACAGTTTAAAGTGCTTAGTACAGTGCCTAGCCATAATTAACCAAAACTTTGGTTGCCATTAAGTTGACTAGTTGACTCCAACTCATGGTGACCCCGTGTATGTCAACATAGCACTGTGCTTCATAGGATTTGCAATGGCTGATTTTTTGGAAGTAGATTGCCAGGCCTTTCTTCCAAGATGCCTCTGGGTGGACTCAAACCTCCAGTGTTTTGGTTAGCAGCTGGGCATATTAACCATTTTGCCATCTCTATAACTATTTTTATATATCTATGCTCCTTGAGGACACATGCTATATCTTGTTTGCTTTGCCTAGCCCTGTGTGTAGAAGTCCACAGTCAATGCTGGTTGAATGAATTATTGCACAGATTTGCCTTCATTTTGAAATGGGGAACAGGTAGATTGGGGAATACTTAACCTTGGATTTGCAAATGATCATATGGCCAAAGTAGAAGTGACCTTGATGTCAGCTGGCTTATCCTTTTCAGAGCATGGATCCCTTCTGCTGCCTCCTGGAGCACAGACAGTGTTTTTATGTTGCCAGGACAGGACAGGAGGCCACGTGAAAGTTAAGCATACCCTAGACACCAAGTTCATGTCCATTTTGTTTTTATTTTGAACTGTAGGTGACATGTCTGAGAGTAAAGCCAAGAAGATTGAAATCAAGGATGTGGACGGGCAGACACTGAGTAAGCTGATTGACTACATCTATACCGCTGAAATTGAGGTCACCGAAGAGAACGTCCAGGTAAACCCAGCCCCAGCTAATAGCTCAGTGTATTACATAGTTATTGCCCACTGCTTTACGTGCATTATTTCATTTAACTTTCACAGTGACTCAGTGTGCAACTGAAGAGGCAACTAAAGCTTCAAAGAGGCTAGGTGACTTGCTTTGGGTCACATGGCCAGTGGATAAGTGAACTGACCCTCAAACTCATGCCTGCCTGACTCTGAAACCCACACTCTTAACTACTAGGCTACATTACCTCTGAGTGAGCTTTGGCTTCCAGAGGAGAAAGTCTTTAACTCATGCCAGTTCAAAATCTTGGTGAAGGAAGAACAAGAAGCCTAGTTGACCTAGGTTCTCCCCAGGTTGTCATCTCATCTCAGAGATTTTGAGTATTGGATTGTGAGGCTTTAAAATTTGTTCCTGTTTCAACGTTAGTCCAGCAAATGCCTCTGAGCACCCGTGGGTACCAAGCACCAGGAATGAGCCTCAGTAGGACTATGAGGTTGTGAAATGAGGTGTCATGCCTGTTTCCTCTTTTAACTGCCCTGCCCTCACCCTCAGCCACTGGGAGCCTTGAAAAGAGGGGCCAGCAAAGATAATGCTTCACCCAAAGTTGTGCATCTTTACTGTGGGAACATGAGGTGTCAGCATCATCTGCAGTCAGGGAGATGGTTGAGGGTACGGACCTCTCTCAAGGCCTACAAACCCCTGGGTTAAACACAGGCACAGGACACGCTATTTCTTGTTCTTAAAGATCCTCTTATTTAATCAGAGTTATGGAAATTAATGTGATGTGATGGGTTTTTTTTTTTTTTTTTTTTTAAAGCACAACGCTACCTTAGTTATTTATTGTGAAGCAGATATCTCTCTAGTGACAAAAATACTTATTTCCCTTATCTAGACCACGACACCCTTTTCCAGGATCTAAGTACTTAGGAGGCTGAGCTGATAATAGTTCATTCATTCAACTCAGCCCAAATGTTTGAGCGCCTGTTAAGTGCCAGTCTTGGGCACTGTGGTTGCAGCAGTGAGCAGTAGAGATTCCATTACCTGCCCTCAAGGAGATCGAAGACTAGTGGTGAAGACAGATGTTCATCAAATATGCACACAAGTAATGTCTATGATAAATGGTGATAAATCCTTTGAAGGAAAAGAATGTTGTACAATGAATGAGAATATTTGGGGAACTCAATAAGGATGGAAAAGGGTATCTGGGAAGGGCTCTTGCAGGAGATGAGGTTTAAGCTGAGGCCTTTGGGATGAGCGAGAGTTAGCTTCGTGTGGTGACTGGTAGTCATAAGGGGTCAGGGCATAGGCAAGTGTGAGGAACACTGCATTTGGGCCTGCAAAGTCTACCCGTGATAGAGCTTGTCTTTGTCTCTGGCGCCTGAGACAGTCTCTTAATTTCTACAGTCATTTGGTCCAGTTCCCCCACCCAAAATGGGTGGGCAATGCATTGGTTACATACTAGGTCTAGCACCAGAATCCAAACAGCTGAATGACTTTTGGGCAGTAACAGTAAGTGGAAAGTAATTTAGTATAAATTGAGTACCAGAGTGAGAGGAGGCTGTAGAATTGTATGATTGGAATTGGGTGGAGCTACTCAGTGAGGTGATTTTGAGCCTGTTTTTGAAGAAATTATTTTAGCTTTCTTCTCCCTTCTCATCATATATCTAATAACATTTTTTTTCTTGTCAAGTACAAAGTGCTTACAGACTTGGATAATTAGAAGATGTTCCATTCTGGGTCTTTATTGCCTGGCTAGGTATTTATCTTTGCAACTTTGGCCTATCCCGGTGGTTGATCTCTCTAAAATTAGTTTACAAAATGGATTATCTTAAAGCAGACAGCAGCAGTTAGCCCAATCAGGGGACTCTGGGGAAAATGGCTTCACAACTGCTTTTTGTAACTACTTTGTGGGGTTGGTGGCAGCGGGTCATGAAGATATGCAGGTTCAGAGGACATGCAGAAATAGTGATGAAACAGGAATTGAGCATGAATAGAGACCTGGGTCCGAGCCTCAGCTTTGCCATTAATTCACAAAGTTCTCTTATTCTAGCCCTTTGCAGGGTCTCAGTTTTTCCATCTGTAAAGTGAGGGCATGAAGTTCAGTGACCTCCTGGGTCCTCCCAGGTCCCTGGCCAGAGAAGACACATACCCTGCCACCCTCTGGCTTGCTTTTCCTGCCTCCTACCAGAGCCTTCCTCACACCCTGCTGACACTTGGCCTCAAAGATCAGTTTTGTCATCTGTAAAAGGCCACCACACTGTCTCCTGCTGGTCTCTTGCCAGTCTCCTGGTTCTGCTGCCTCTCCTACTGCTTGTTCTCTGCCTCTGCTTCTTGCCGTCTTTGATGTTATACCTCTATCTGTCCCCTGGGTCTAGGAGGGTCTCAGCACAGGGATCCCAGGTCCAAAGGACACCTTCCACTCCTGGCTATTCTTTCTTGGTGGTGGTGAGATCCTCTCCTTCCCACCTCTGGGATGGCTCATTTTAAGCCTAGCAGGATGGCAGAACTGACTAGTCCCTTCTTAGGATTCCATAGACCTTATCTGTATGGTTCCACCCAAGTAATTATAACACCATGTTGAGAAAGTCCACACAAAAGTGATCCATTGCATGGCAGAGTGGGGGGTGGGGCGGCATATGCAGGGAGCACAATGTACAACCTTCAGGGAACCGTGTGTTGTTTTGAGTCAATGTGGTGTACCAACTATTCTTTTTCTTCCTCACTTTAAACTGTGGTTTGGTCAGGGGTGACTTTGGGGAAAAACAAAACAAAAAAGGTTGAGAAGAAGAGAGTTTGGATCAAAATGTGGATTCATGCTCTCTGTATCTGCTGAGGCAGTGCTCACAAGTTGTCTACAAAGACAATATTTGTTAAAGATTTGGTGCAATGAGGAGATGAGCCTGGAGGCACTGGGGCTTTCATAAAAGCCTTAAAGGGCAGGGTCAGAGACTTTGGGCTTGGTTACATGGCCTCTGGAGCTGCACCTGTAATGTCTTCCTAGCCACACATACCTTGCAGAGACCATGAGTTGCCTTTCCATGGTGGAGGTGGGCGGTGGTGATGACAGTCATAGCTGACACTTAATGCTCGTTATAAACTCAGCATGTCAGTCACTCCATAGGCATTATTTTCTTATAACCACCCAATGGAGTGCACTAATATGATCCCAGTTTTACTGTTGCTCAAAGGGGTAAATAACCTGCCCAAGGTCACACAGGTAGTAAGTGATAGAGCTAGGATTTAACCCAGCTCTCTCTGACTCGCTGTGTTCTGTGGTTGCGGTAAACTCTAGTTCCTCATTAAATAAATGATTAGAATTTTTACTTTAGCTCATAGTGATTGATAATAATAAAAACGAACATAGCAGAGGAGTGTGCTGTCACAGTATGGGGAGAGGAATTAGGGTCACATAACAATGTATGTATAAATTTCTGAATGGAAGACTAACTTAAAACGTAAACTTCATTTAAACTACAGCAATAAACAAAAAAAAATTAAAAAAAGATTCTATCAGGTGCTGAATAAAGTAGAAATAATGCCGTTAAAAAAAAAAAGAACATAGCATTCTCTATGTACCAAGCACTGTGTTAACTGATTTAAATGTATTACCTCACTTGATCTTCGTAACAAACCTTTAAGGCAGTGCCATTATTCTGCTCGTGTTACTAATGAGGAGACACAGGCACAGAGAGGTTAAGTAATTTGCTGCCAGTCACATGGCTGGTAAGTGTTGAAGTCAGAGTTCAAAGTTCACACTTTTGATCACAGCACTGCTCTGAGATCTCTCCTATTCATCCACACACCTTTCCTCTCTCTTTCTTTCAACAGATTTTTATTTAGCACTTTTTCTGTGCCAGGCCTTGTGCCCAGCGCTGACAGAGAATGAGCCATTGAGTAACTGGGGCAGAAGGGCCTGGGCAGCCCATTTCCTGGCCTCTGACTGGTGCCCTCCTCTATGCATGGCTCTGCCTCCCTGAGATTCCAGGAGTAGGTGCTTTCTGAGGCAGGGCATTTCCTTTTGTTTTTGCTAAAGGAAACAAATTCTGTGACGGGATATCCTCTGCTATGTTTTCATGTTATCCAAGGGAGAGAAAAAACAAGACAGGTCTGTGCGTGAAAAATGGAGGGGAGGCCATTTGCAAGCTAGAGGGAACCTGTAAGCTCTTTGCTGAGGGTCATTCCAAGGCCTCTACAGTTTTCTAAGAACCATAATGTTGAGGTTGCAAAAGGTGGGCTAAATGCTTTTTGACTTAGGGCAATCTTCCACCCTTCGGGTGGTTCCAGCCAACTACTTCTTCCCTGAACAAATCTGTCTTAGAAGAAGTACAGCCAGAATGCTCCTTAGAAGCAAGGATGGCAAGATTTCGTCTCACATACTTTGGCCATGTTATCAGGAGGGATCAGTCCCTGGAGAAGGACATCATGCTTAAAGGGTCAGAGAAAAAGAGGAAGACCCTCAACGAGACAGATTGACACAGTGGCTGCAACGTTGGGCTCAAGCATAAAAACAACTGTGAGGATGGCGCAGGACTGAGCAGTGTTTTGTTCTGTTGTACATAGGGTCCCTATGAGTCGGAACCGACTTGATGGCACCTAACAACAACTTCTTCCCCTGTCTCAGCTTCGACCCTCCAGGGACAAGCAGTACTGCCCTGGGATTCACCAGGACAGTCTTGCTTCAAAGCTGAGGACCAGAGCTTGGCCTCCTGTTTGTAATCTTGTTATTGCTGCCCTTTGAGGGAGTGGAGTTTCAAGTAAGATAAGAGAAGAGGAAATCCTCTCAAAGCCCTTGGTGGTATGGGGAGAGGGAACCAAAGACAGTTGCCCCAAGGATGTTTTGCTCTCTTTTCTTTCAGAGCCTCTGCGAATTTGATTTTGTTCTCATGTCCAGATCCCAGAACCCCATTGGACTGAGCTTCAGTTTATCCCTGAGACCCAGAGTTTGAGCAGTGATATATCTTCTAGTCTTCAAATCTTCCCCCTCAGCATTTTGACTTCCTTTCCTTTTCTTTTCTGCCTTCCTGTATGAAGCAAGTAGTGGGAAGAAAAGGGCCTTTGACTCATAGCTAATCGCAGTGTAAGATCAAAGAGGGGGAAGGAGCAATCAGAGCAACCACAAGCCCCGCTCATTTTAAGAAGTCAGTTTTGAAATGCTTTCAGGCAGGAGTGGACCCAAACAGGATGGGGGGCGTTGGAGAGATGGAAAGCCTTGTAATTTTTGCCTAGTAAGTAGGTTTTCTGAACAATAGGGAAGGTGAAATCTATGTGGGTAGCTCTAGCCAGGGAGGTTTTAAAAACTGAAGGTATAACCTAAGGAGTGTGTTCAGGAAATACTATTTCATTTCTCTGGCTGATTGTCGCGAGCTTGAGAATTTAAGCACCAAACTCATGGTGAGAAGAAAGGGAAAGGGAGTGTGTGTCTCTAGCGTGACCTCTTCTTGACCTCGTTGGGAATGCAGTTTGGGGGCAGATTGGACTCTCAGAAATCTTCTGTGGGGCTAAAGGGCTGTGGCCCACCCCTGCTTCTTCTCACACCTAGCTCTTTGGCACTCACCACACCTCTGAGAAGGGTGTGTCCTAGACAACATTTGATAACTTTCTTTCCCCCAGGATTTTCTTTAGGGTGAGAGGTCACTGGCCCCTAGGGTGAATAACTTTCCCAGTTTTCTGGGAATGAGGGTTTCCTTGGGACCAGGAAAGTCCCAGGCAAACCGGGATTATTGGTCAACTTATGGCCCTAACTCAGGGCATTGTAGCTTGTGCTGATCAGAGGGATGCCACAGAGGTCATTTGGGGACTTGGAGCACAGCTTTCCATTCCTGGTATGTATTCAACAAGAATGGTTAATGGATCTCCACTTAGCTAGCTGGTGGAGACTAATCTGATCCTGGAATCTGCTGGTCCAGGCTGAGCAAGCATGCAAGTTAATTGACTTTTCCAGTTTATTGCTGCTTAGTGGAGATGGTGGTTGCCTAGTGGGAATGGAGCTTAGGTGGTTAGATTTAGGGCCTGGCTGTGTTCATTTGTGTTCTGAATGTCTCAGGAGTGAGTGATTTTATCTTTCTTCTTTCTCAGGAATTAAACAGTGGTTTAGAAAATACAAAGGACATGATGTTAATTTGCTGCTGTCCTGCTGGGGACGTAGGAGAATGGAAGACAGAGGGTGGAAGAAGGGCAGAGGAACATGTTTTCTAGAACTCAGATGCTGTGAAGGAGAGGTTTAAGCTTGTAGGTAGGAAGAGCTTTCTCGTTGAGAACAGATGTTTAGCTGGGGGGTATGTCCACTGATGGTGGAGGCTCTCGGTGTTGCATGTGTTGGCAGGAGTAGTGAGGGGTGACCAACCATCCCAGTTTTAGCACCGAAACTCGTATGTCCTGGGAAACTGCTCAGTCTTGGACAAACCAGAGTAGGTGGTTACCCTAGTGAAGGGATAGGCCCAAGGATGGGCAGTAGACAGAGTTTTTGGCCAGTGCACACAGAGGTGATGAGAGCCAGAGCTGAGGACTCAGAGCTGTTTTGGGAGAAGTTCAGGGTCCAGAATTTAAATCACTACAAAAAAATAAATAAATAAAGACTGTAGTACTCTGAATCAAGAAAACAAATGTATCACAGCCCATGTCTTCTTGGGCAAGTCCTTGCATATGGGAACAGCTGGAGTATGGCTAGCGCAGTCACTCTCTCTGAGAGCCAGGGGAGTAGTTGAGAGCAAAGGTCCCAGATGTGGGGATTGTTTTGGGGTGAAATGGGTGCTTGGGCTCCAAACTACAGCAGCTTCAAATCAAACTGTTCTGCTCTGTGATTTTTTTCTAAAATTCTTTTTGGAAAGTCACCCTCGACCTCAGACTATTTGCCATTTCTACAGGGGGGAGCTGGGGTGGAGAATGACTCTGGCCTTCTACCCTGCATTTTTGATCCAGGGGGCAGGCTTCAGCAGCCGTGGAAGGTCCCACAGGGAAACTTGGCAGGGTTGACATTCTGAGCACCTCAGCTGGCCTGCTCAAGCCGGTCTTCCCTGGCTCTTAGGAAAAACACATGCACACACACCTGAGCAAGAACTATTTCTGTCTTCTAGAATACCGTATAAATGCACATGTGTCCTGTGACCTTTTAAAACAAAACTCAGCTCTGCTTTCTCTGAGAATTTGCCCTAAGGTGTTCTTTATTTTTTATCTGTTGGATGGGTAAATAAAGCGTGATTGCCTGAGTTTCTGAGGGATTTGGGAGCGAGACTTTTGTTCTAGCAAACAGTGAGATCCCCTTAGGGAGGGAGGGATCTGCCTTATCTTGCTTACCACTGAATCCCAGAGCCAAGACCAGTGCCTGGCACACAGATGCTCAGACTGAGCTCAGAACAATTCAGCTTTCTGAGTGAGGTCAGTAAGCTAAAGGCAAAGGTTCTCAGAGGACCTGGGGAGCTTTAAAAAATCTCGGTGCCCAGGCCACACCCCGTATCTATTAATTAGAATTTCTAGGGGATGAGACCGAGGCATCAACATTTTAGAAACTCCCCAGGTGATTCCAGTGTGCAGCCTTGTGTGAGAACCAGTGCTGTAGGAGGTCTTGTTACTCAGTGTGGATTGTGGCTGAGCAGCTGCAAGCATTACCTGGAAGCTTGTTAGAAATGCAGAATCTCAGGCCCCATACTAGACCTACTGAGTCAAGAATCTGCCTTTTAATAAGGTTCCCAGGAGATTCAGAGGCACATTAAAGACTGAGAAGCATTGCTGAAGGCTGTAGTGGATACGAAGAATCCACTGGTGCATGAAGTGGAGAGTAGTGGGAAATAAGGCTGGGAGGTAGGCCAGGGCTGTCCTGAAGGCCAGGCTGGGAAGCTTGGACTTAATTGGACAGGTGCGGGAGAGCTATGAGAAGATCTTGAGCATGGCAGTGATATGATTGGAACACTGCTTTATGGAGATGAATCCCTGCCGGTGGGATCAGGTGCCTCAGAATGTCAATGCCTTCTCCTCCAGGTGCTGCTCCCAGCAGCCAGCTTGCTGCAGCTCATGGACGTTCGGCAGAACTGCTGTGACTTTCTGCAGTCTCAGTTGCATCCCACCAACTGCCTGGGCATCCGAGCATTTGCAGACGTGCACACCTGCACCGACCTTCTGCAGCAGGCCAACGCCTATGCAGGTAATGGGAGCTGAGCCGCTGCATCTTCTCCAAGTTGGTGGATTTAATAACCTGGTCTGTTGTGGACTCCTTAAAGATTATGAGAAGTGGTCTCTGCTGTGAAGCAGTTATAATTTAGTTAGGGAGACAAGACACAGGTGGAAAGATAACAATAGAAATGATTAGCTCATTGCCAAGTGGAGTATGATTAATTGCCAGATGGATGGTACAGACAGTAATTTCACAAGAGTAGAAGAAGGTGAGGAGCCCTGGCGGCACAGTGGTTAAAGTGCTTGGCTACCAACTAAAAGGTTAGCAGTTTGAATCCACCAGCTGCTCCACGCTTCATCAAAGATGTGGTGAAACCCCTGTGAAATTGTGCACTACAGATTAGTCAGTAAACGCAGTTAAGCCCGTGCATGCTTTGATTACTGGTTAATCCACCCTTGGTGGTGGGGGAAGACTAATTTGAGCTACATCTTGAAATAAATCTTTTCATTGTTGTTGTTTAAGAAAATTTTTATTTTGATCAAAGTATTCTTTTAACACAATTAAAAAAAAGTCAAACGCTATTGTGAGTCTTACAATGAAAAGCAAGAATCTCCTGCTGTACCTCATCACACCAAGTCTTGTTCTCCAGAACGAATCACTTTCAATTCTAAAAGAATTAAAATGCAGGTTCTGATTCTGCTAAAAGCTGACTTGTCTGCTATTTACCTCCAATATCTAAATAATATATTTATACTGCATGTTCTGATTTATTGATTTTAGATATTATCTACTTAATTTTACTGGAAGAATAGGATTGAGCTTTCGTAGACTTTCCCTTAGACATATATACTCTTCCCTTCTGTTTATTTTCCTAATATCATTTTCACAACTGAGTTAAGATGTATATTATAATTACATATTTTTTTATCAGCGAACATTGTTTTCATCAGAAAAGAAGTTAATGATTGCTTTTTTCTTTTGCAATCTATGTCTCTATCACTCATTCTTGTCAGACAGATACAAATGAACAATCCTTCTCAGTACATCAGATAATCTGTTGATTCCATTTCATTTTTCTTAGAGACCACTCTCTATCCCCAGAGCTTGTCATCCTGTTATTTTAATGGATTATGGGAGGGAGTGAAGATGAATGTGAATGTTCAGTCAGCCATGCTACCTGGAAAGAAATCTTCATTGCTATTTATTTCAACTTTAGGATGAAGGTCATGAATGACTCAGAATAGGCCTGATCATTTTATTTATTTATTTATTTTTAACTTTGAAAAATATTTATTTTTATTATTGTACTTTAGTTGAAGGTTTACAGAAGAAACTAGCTTCTCATTAAATAATTAGTACACATATTGTTTTGTGACATTGGTTACCAACCCCACGATATGTCAACACTCTCTCTTCTCGACTTGGGTTCCCTATTACCAGCTTTCCTACCCCCTCTTGCCTTCTCGTCCTTGCCCCTGGGCTGGTGTGCCCCTTTAGTCTCATTTTGTTTTATGGGCCTGTCTAATGTTTGGCTGAAGGGTGAACCTCAGGAGTGACTGCATTACTGAGGAAAAGGGTGTCTGGGGGCCATACTCTCGGGGTTTCTCCAGTTTCTGTCAAGGCCTGCTCATTTTAATTGATAGATTCAGTCATGGCCATCTCCTTCCTTTGCAATAAAGCATCTCACCTTTCCCTCTGCCCCAACGAACACTGTCAAGCTTGCTGTTCAGTTCTGTGTCTCCTGCCCAGCCAGTGTCTGGTAATTAGCTGAGGGCCTGCTGGCTGCCCACCTGCCAGCTCTCTGTGCTGTCTTAGCTCCTTGGTCTACCAGGCAAGAAGCATTTGCTCTGTTTTTTGGCGTTCTTTTGTTCTCTGATCAAGCCCTTGTCCTGGGAGCCTGCACAGACTCTCAATTCTCGCTGGTCTGTTTCCGAGGCTACAAATGGCCCAGTTGTGAAAATGATCTTGATGATGATGATTTTTGTGAAGGACATTCCTCAGTAGCCCGATCCTGAATTCTGCTGTCTCTTTCTGGCTCTTAGCTTGCTTATCTCCCTTACACTCCTGTTTCTCTCTTCCTTTCTCTACTGTTCTTCCTGTGCCCTTTTCCACGCATATTCCCCACCCACTTTTGGCCTTTTGTCAAGGAGCCCTTTCTCTCCCTGGGGAGGGCTCTCCAGACCAGCCTTTGAAGATGCCACTTTTTTGAAAGATGTGCTTAGGCTTTTCTTCAGCAGGAGCCCAGAGCTTGGCCAAGGCCCAGGTCAGCATGTAAACATTTGCTGGTGCAGTGGCAAAGGGAGAGTGCTTAGATGCCAGGACTTCTCTGTCTCCTTCCTTCCTTACTTGTCTCCCCTTCCTAGCCCTCCCCTCTACACAGTGTGTGCATGGATGCGCGCACACACATCACTCATCCCATCCTTTGTGGTTGGCTGACACCATCATCAGAAGTTTGGGGAGTGTACTGAACCCCAACCTTTAACAAAGGCTCCTGGGTTTTCTGTCCTGGATTTCCCCTACTTTCAAGATCTGTGTTTCCTCTCTTTCATTATCTGATGATGAAACTCATCTGTGGAAGAGTGGGGAGGATGCTGTTGGGAACATGTCCATCTTCTTGGAGCTTCCTGGTCTCAGTGTTGTCACAGTGATTGGGTTCTACCAGCAGTGTGGGTGCATGCGTGCACACTTGCGTCTGCAGATATTCTTCTGGATTATTTCTAGCTAGCATCGATTGAGCTCTGACATTAGGCCACACTGTATGCTAAGGATTTTATGTGCAACATCTCATTTAATGCCTACAATAGCTAAGGAAACCAAAGCACAGGGAGGCTTACTAATTTGCTGAGGTCACATAGCTAGTAGAGACAGAGGCAGGATTCAAACCCAGACAGTGTTGACTCCAGAGCCAGTGTTTGTAATTACTATATTCTACTGCTTCCAGGCCGAGTCTGGGCATAAGGCAGCCCTGTGAATCAGTAACTTAGCAGTGTAGGTGGCTAGAGTTGGCATTTTCCATTGGGAGTCTGCCATGTATTCCCCAAATCCCAACAACCAGACAATGTAGACAGCACCCAGCTGTCTCTGCTAGACACAGGGTGTTTAGTCATCTTGGGGAGGGGGCAGCGAGATATGGATGTCTTCTCTTCCCTGTTGGGAGGCTTCCACTGCCTGAGTGGGCCCTCCCACTTCCCCCGGCTTGATCAGCGTGATGTTCACGCATAGTGCCTCCTCCTTCCTGTCATGCAGGTCTTCTGTAGAGCCTATAACCATCTCCTGGACGGCTTTCTTTGCAGCCCTCAGCCGTGCACTACAGTGATGTTGTATTTTTAAGGTGGTATGATAATGCAAGTGTTGATAAGAATATGATAAAAAGACATTTGAAGAATTGTGAGGTAGAATTGTGTGTAGAGAAGGAAGAAAAAAAGTATTATCTGTGCTTATATCCTCCTACCCACCCAGGGATGTGAGCTTGCTTTGTTTTCTTTGTCTTGTACCCCCTGACTTTAGATTGAACCTGGTGTTCTTGGCCATCACTGCTTCTTGAGACAAAGCTGCCACCTCCATAAGTGTGGAGTGTGAGTACCCACTAGGGTCACACATGAGGGGAAGTGTTAGCTTCTGTGGTCACAAGCTTTGCTGGGCAGTGCAGGCTTGGAAAGGCCCCTTATAGTGACAGACATTGCTGGGCCTATGCCTTGAGTTCCAGAGGTATTTTAAGCCAATCGCTTATAAGGAGACCTTCCTGATCAGAACTAGGAATCGGACCAGCCACTACTTCGGAGCTGAGCGACCCTGGGCCTGTTTTCTTCTCTCTGTGATGGGGTGTGTACATCCTGCCTTGCTTCTCAGGATAGTTTGGGGATCAATGGGGATGGGAAGGAGAGCATCCTGCAAAACTAAGCACCACCAGGGGCAGAGCTCTGGATGCCTCCCTGCCAACCTCATTATCTGCAGTGAGAGAGCCTCTGAGTTGGGCCTGGCTGGAGGGACAGGAATCATTGGGTCACCTACTGCTGCTGCTGTGATCTGCATGCACTTTGTGGGGGAGAGTCATTTACAAAGCTTCTTATTTTCGTTTCTCTTTATTCAAATGCACAGGCAGGCAGGTCCGGTACTGCCTCCCCGCTGCTCTCCCCAGTCTCTGGCCAGCTGGGCTCTGCCTTTACTCATCTGCAGCCCTCAGCCTTGCCTCTGAATTCTATTTGAGAGAAACCTCTCCAAGACGAGTTTTCTTTTTTCTGTTATTATTGTTATTTTAATATAAAAACCATCCCTGATCATACAGAAAAAGCAGTCAGGCAGAAAAAACATGAAAAGCCCCACAATCCTACCCAGAGAGAAGCACAGGCAGCACATCGGTATATATATTTCCAGATCTTTCATTGCATATGTATGTTTTCTAACTTCAAAAAAAAATTCTGAACATATTTCCATGTCAGCAGATAAATTCTGTACCTTTATTTTAAAACTTTAGCAAATGCATTTAACAAAAGCAATTTATACTCATGATAAAAAAGTTCAAACAGGACACATAGGTATGAAATGCTAAGTAAATCTCCCTCTCTCTGTCTCTCTGTCTCTCTGTCTCTCTCTCTCCCTCTCTCCGAACAGGGCAGGGAGTATATCTTGGTCATCACTACAGAATTTATATATTCTGCTTTTTAATTTCTACAAATAGAAGCATCTGTACTCATTTTTTTTTCACTTAATAGTAAATCTTGGAGTATTTAGTAATACCAGATCCTTGTGCATAGCTATATCTTATTGTTTTTATTGGGTGCTTTATATAAATGAACCATAATTTATTTAGCCAGCCCTCTGTAATGAACATTATGTTTCCAGTTTTTTTCTTTCATATAAAATGCTTCAGTGAGAATTCTTATACGTAATATTTTGCAATACATTTGCTAATACGCTGTAGGGTACAATCTTAGTAGCATAATTGTTGGATCAAGGAGGATGTACATTTATTTTATTTTGATAGATATTGCTAAATTATTCTCCTCTAAAAATGTAACTTTATTTTTAAGGCCAGCCTCGGCCTTCTGATAAGTCTTCAGCTTTCCTGGTGAGAGCACCTGGGAGACAGATGTAGTATGACTTTGTGGGGGTTGGAACATCACCTCTCCCCATCCAGCTGCCCATTAGGTTTCCTGTTTGGAATGGCCCTGTTTCTTCCTGCTGTGGCAGTCCCTCCTGCTTCCTCTGGATCCAGTTTCCCCCCAAGGTTATTTGTGCCCCCAGATTTTTGCTGTGATATGTATTATTCTGGAGCAGGGTAGCGTGGGCTCCGTATTTAGAAGCTGACCGCTCAGACCCCTGCCCCCAGCTGGTGTCATCACAGCCCTCCTGGGTAGCTGGTAACTGGGAGAGGGTCCCTAGTGTTTTGCACAGCCTGTTTCTTATTCCTCATTATTGTTGTTTTCAGGCACTGCTTAATCTTTAACCTCAGAGGCCAGGGCCCAGATTTATGGGGACTTTGTTGTTTGGTAATTGGGCAGCCGTGCACTGGGGCATCAGCAAAGCTGGTTGGGAGGGATGTTAATGGGACCCCATTAAAGAAATGGCAATTAAAATTCTTTGGACATGTTGTTTACATCAGTTTGCCAAAGCTGAACTGAAACTCCCCAGCCATGGGATGGAAAAGCCATCGGATTTCACGTGCTCAAGGAGAGAAATGGCCTCTTTTCGATAGACTGAGTCATTTGACAGCATGGAATGGAGTAATTAAATTAAGGGCAGCAAAAGAAAAAAAGAAAAAAAATTGGCAAAGCATTTAAAAAACATGAGTCTCTGACTCAGTGAGGGTCGTCTTGTGAAATTGCTGCTCCAAACTTGGCATCATAAAATAATCATGATGATGATAATGATGAAGAGTTTCTACTATTTTTGAACACTTACTGTGTACCAGGCATGGTGCTACACACTTCATAGATATTACCTCATTTTGTTCACATACTATAGGAGATAGTTATTATTTTTCCCATTTATAAATGAAAAAAACTCCAGTGAGGTTTAGCAACTTGCCCAAGATCATGTAGCTTGTAAGTGGCGGTGCCAAGATTCACAGTGAGGCTGCCTGACTCCAGAACCTGTGCTCTGAGCCCCACTCTTATTCTCCTCTCCACCTAGGCCAGAACAGTCCAGCTCTCCATGATGGTTGCCTCACTCCTGCCTCCCCTTGATTTTCTACTTCTAACCTGAAAGTGGCAAATAAAGCAGTAGTGCAGATGCAGAGTTTTTGTTGCTAGCTGTTCTCCTTGTTGAGAGTTTGGGAACCTTCCCGTTTCGTCTGCTCCCTGGGGAACTGAGAACTTTGGTGTTGAATCAATAGCACTGACAACTAGGCAGTTTTGATACAGCCCTTAGTGTATGTGTGTGTGACGAGCTCTGGTGGGACAATGGTTAAGCACTTGGCTGCTAGCCAAAAGTCAATGGTTCGAACCCACTAGTCGTTCCTTGGAAGAAAGATGTGGCAGTCTGCTTCCGTAAAGATTACAGCCTGGGAAACCCTGTAGGGTGGCTCACTCTGCCCTATAGGGCCGTTATGAGTCAGAATAGACTATATGGCAGGGGGTTTTTAGTTTGTGTATATGTGTATGTGTGTGTGTGTGTGAGAGAGAGAGAGAGAAAGAGAGAGAGAGAGGGGAGGGCAATACATATATTTCTGGAATTAAGTCAACATGGAAAGAGCTCATTTCCAGCCATCCCCAGGGAGGATGAAGGTAGTAATATTTCGAGTCTGAGGACTGGTGGTCATGACCCTTCTGGGAAGAGGTCAAGGTAGGTCTCTGTTACTTCCCGGTGGGAGCTGAATCATCTCTCGGAACAGAGAAACTATGGGCCCTGAAAGCCAAATATTGATTCAAGAAAGCTTGCTTCTGCTCTCCAAAAATAGGGCAGTAGGGGCTAGGAGAGAGATGTATGGCAGTCTATTTTATTTTTTTACCTTGTTAAAATCTTTGATTCTATTTGTGTGTCCACCTGTGTCCGCCTGTCTCTCCTGAGGGTGTGGTCAGTGGTTGGGTTCAGAGGCACTCACACCTGTTCCCTGGGGCCCCTGGCCCTGGGAATTATAGGATTTGCTTCATCCTTTCAGCTAGTCAAAGAAGTCATGGATGAGTCATTAGTTCTATTTGTTCTGGGCTTGTAGTTTAGATGAACCAGATATCAGGCTTAGGTTTATATCACCCTAAAAGAGGGAGGAATAGGCTTGAGGCTAGCTTGGGAAATCACCTGATCCCTAAGCAGTCCTGAACAATGGTCAGGGCAACTCAATAGTTTTAGAGCCCAATGTATGCAGACATTGTGCTGGACACTGGTGATTCAGCTTCTAACAAGACAGACTTGGTTCTTGCCCTCATGGGGCTCAGAGTCCAAGCATGAGATAAAGACCTGTAAATGAATGACAACAAAGCAGCATGATAAAGGCGATGGTTATTACTATTTCCTGTTTGGGGACCTTTGGGAACACAGAAGAATGTCATTTCACCTAGCCTGGTGAACAGGGAAAGATCTCAATTCAGGGATTAGGCCTGAAATTTGAATCAAGGACTGACTTCAAAATGTTTAGAACTACTGCTACAAAGTACTCTAAGCTTTTTTTTTTTAAAGAAAGGCCTTTGGATTCATTCATTCATACTCATTGTTTCTTCCTTTACTTGCCCTCCGCCTCCCTTGCCGCTCTCTCTCGCTCTGTCTCTCTTTACAGGAATTCTTAGGGTGCTCTGATAATCTGTATTGAATTTTACCCCCAATGGCCTGCGTAAGACAAGTTTTTATTATCTTAGGAACAAAGATATTCATATGAATATGTTTATGTTATTGGAATCAGACACACTTTGTTTCAAAACTTCGCTCTACCACTTACTGTTGCATGACCCCAAGCACATGATTAAGATTTTCTGAGTTTCTGCTTCTCCATTTGTAAAATGAACATATTGATATTCAGTTCATCAGGGCTTTAGGGAGGATTAAGTGATGTAATATATATAAAATACCTAGCACAGTATTAGCTACAATTAGGAAACGTTCTCAACCTTCTCCCTGCCTGCTTCCTTGGAAAGACCTAACCCAGAAAAAGCTCTTTCTTGAGAATATGCCACCAAGTTCTCTGTATTTTTAACACTGGGAAGATACATGTGTGTTCTTGGTGGAGAAAGGACTTGAAGTTATCTGGTGCCCCCTCCTCATTCTCCATAATTTCTCATCCAAATGGACAGGAACAGACCCTGTGTTTCATCAATCAGGACTTGGAATTTAAATGGTCTTTGTTACTTACAGTAAATGCCTGATTAATTAGAACTGTTAACCAGAATCCTTAATTAATTGACTTCTTTTTCTCTGTTTCCACTTCTCTTTAAATGAAAAGAAGCAAAAAGACAAGAAAAGTTGGAGTTTATTATTAGAGAGTTTCCCTTCCTTGGTTATAGGATACTTATGACCCTGCATACCCCACTCCCACCGCATGATTTCCTGGAGCTTAGCATAGTCCCCCACAATAATGGGTGCTCAGTAACCATTTGTTAGCTGAATGAAGACATAACCTGGCTCCAGCTAGCACCAGCTAGGCTGAGCTATTGCTATTCCCCAGACAAGAAGCCCTGGTGGCACAGTGGTTAAAACGATCAACTGCTAACCGAAATGTCGACAATTTGAAACCACCAGCAGCTCTGCGGGAGAAAGATGTGACAGTCTGCTTCCGTAGATATTTACAGCCTTGGAAACCCTATGGTGGGCTCCCTATGAGTTGGAATCAACTTGATAGCAGTGGGTAGATAAGTTTTCAGGAGCCCGGGTGGTGCAATGGTTCAGATTATAGCCTAGGAAATCCAATGGGATAGTTCTACTCTGTCGTATAGGATCGCTATGAGTTGGAATTGACTTGATGGCACATAACAACAACAACATACAAGCTCTGGATGTTCCTGCTCTCATGCTTTTATTTTATTCAAAGCACCTCTCCCAGTCATGACCCTGTGGACTTTAGGTTGGAGTTATTGGTGCCTTGTCTTACCACTCTTATAAACCAATAATCTCCTTGTAGGCAGCAACTGTGGTTTCTTCATGATTTATTTCTCTACCGCATTTGACACATTCTACATTAACAGTTACTCAGCACTTGCAATGGTCTTAGTAAATGGGAGTTACATACATTTGCTTATTTAATGCTCATAACACCTTTATGAGATAGTGCTACTATTAGACCCATTTTACAGATAAGAAAGCTGCAGCTTTAAGAAACTGAGTAACTTTTATCACTAAAAAGTTTGTTAACTCAGTGGAATTAATTGGGTCTCTAAGACCTTTGAGGTTTGCAACCTCACCCACAGGACCCGTAGTCCCAAGGGATGTCTCTGATGCTGTGCAAAAGCCCTTTCTGTTAGTATCAGAGTGGTGCTGCCCACAGAACTAGACTTTGTGAAATAGGAATCCGGGCTGATAGTATTCATCCTTTATTTCTACAGAGTTTCTTAAAGATCTCCAAATGGACTAATATAAATTATCTTATTTGAGTTTGAAAACAACCTGGAGACCTAGGTCAGGTATTACGGTTCCATTTTATGGATGAGGAAGCCAAAGCCTGGAATGAAGTTACTATAATGGGAAGAGTGAGGACCTGAAACCAGGCTTCTGACTTCTTAGCCAAAGCTCTTCATTACATTTTCCCTTAGTACATTTTTAAAATAACAAAACAAACTACCACCACCAACAATAAAAGTCCCAAGCAAACAAAAACATCCAAACAAGTGTTAAAAGTAGATGATTCTCAGGGAGGTATCTTCTAGGCGCAGATTAGGTTCTTTCCAGGAAGCAGCTGTGAAGAGGGCTGACTTGAGTACAAAGGCTTCTAGAGAACTCCTATTTTCCAGGACATCGAGTTAGCCAGAGCATCCTGTTCCTGTTTTTTCTATCCTGCTGTTTCTTGAGTGTTGCCAACAGACAGGGAACTCTAAGGCCCAGCTTTGTCTCCTCAGCCTCTCCTCAGGCTGAAGGGAGAAGTGAAGAAGTTTTCCTCTTTGGCCCCTTTCTTTGTCTCTTCCTGTCCATGCCCTGCAATTCTCCTGGGTCCCTGGGTGACAGCCTGGATGAGAAGCTGCTGCCTATGAACTCCCTTGTCCCCTCTCCACCAGGGGGTGCTTCCTGGGAAGATTTCTGAATGGAATTTCAATGGGAGGTGGGCAAAGAAGCAACCTACCTCAGAAAAGGGATCCAGGTTCAAATCCTGCAGGGCCCCTGAGGGTGAGAGATGGGTCGATGTGGGAGGCTGACTACTCTCTGCCTTAATTTATCTCTGAGGACTTCTGGTTTGTTCACCAAGCCGTCACTACACTTCCACTTCTTCCTTTTCAAAATCTGAGCCTGTCTACTTTTGGCTGTATGAACTGTGAGGTTCTTTTCACAGCACAGAATTTTACTTCCTCACCTCTTTCTGTTCTCTTCACTCTTTTCCCTCCTCAAAATGTCAGTTTTTGGTCAACCAAAAATAAATGTGGAAAGGCCTGATGTGAGTCTGGAGCACAGAGATTTTGGTGCTGGGTTTGTCGACTCTCTGAGAACTGAATGGGTTTTACTGAGCCTCAATGCCCTCCACTTTGTTGTGGTGTGGTGGCTTGTGTGGTGACTGTTTTTTCTATTATATCTTGGGTGTTGTCAACAGACAGGGGACTCTGGCCCAAAGACCAGATGGGGCCTAGAGGGAGAATCCAATTACTTTCCCAGCCTCCAGGCAAAGAATGTAATCCCACCATCCAAAGAGAATTGCTCTCTTGCTTTTATTTTAAAATCTTTAGGAAAGGAAACTTTAAAAATACTATCTAATCTTAAATAGTCCCCTAGTTAGGAAGTTCTTCTGAATGCTTAACTTTAACTAAAGGCTTTTTAGTTAATTTTAACTGAAGGTTTTTTCCTGTTGACATATAGGGGAGCAAAGACCAGCTTTTTACTCTGCTGACTTCAAGATCACTGCTTCATTTCATATAGGATCTGATTTTTGAATTTGTCTTTTTATGTATAAATATTCCTGGTATAGTTGGTTCGGCCTTCATTAAAGGAAGCAAGGGTCGATGGGGAAGCTTTAATTGTGGCCACAATGACATCCTTAGGCTGGTGGAGAGCAAGTGGGGAGCCTTTTTTGTCCAGTGACAGGTGGACAAGTTTGTTTATAACATGATCTTTGAGAGTAAAACATTAACATCTGGGAATCTTGATGAAGGAAGGGAATTCTTGATGAAGTGGGAATTCTTTGCACTATCTTTGCAACTTTCCTTTGAGTCTGAAATTATTTCAAAATAAAAAGTTAAAAATGATTTTCTGTAAGAAAGGATTTAAATCTTATATTCTCAATTTTGTTTGGTTTTTAAGAAGTCAGTGAGCAGGAGAGAGAGGCTTAGTATGCTCTGATCTTCCTTCATCATGCATTTGTAGCAGAGTAGATGTTTCAGCAGTCTCCCAGGGATGGAAGGGCCCTGAGTCTCACTGAGAGGCCACCAGACCATTTAGGGGTAACCCTCAGGAGGAAGTGGAAGGAATGGCCCCTTAGAGTTGTCCAAGAGTCTACTGGGCCAGAGAGAGGCCATGAAAGAAGAAAGAGGGAAGACACAGAGCCTGGAAGGAAAGGGGTCCAAATGCTCCTCAAGGAGATTAGGCAGGGCTGTGAGAGAACTGAGAAAGGAGCAAGGTCTGGGGCAGATGAAGAAGGGTCCCATGATCTCCAGAGCCTGCTGCACCAGGAATTGTCAACCCTTGAGCTGGCTCACGTTGGAATAGCTTGCAAAACACTTTCAAAGGTCTTTTCTCATCAGAGCATGGGAGAGAGACAAGGTTGGTGGTGTTATTCCTATTTTACAGGAGAGGATAGCCAGGTGCTGGGAGGTGATGCCATTGGCCCAAGGAAGTAGCTTGGAAATGGCAAAGTTAGGATTTGAATCTAGGTCCCTTATTTCTCAAGTAGTTACACTTTCACTGACATTTCACAGTAGGACTGTGGCCCAGGAAGTATCAGGGTAGGAGCTGGCCCTGGCATTTCCCTTGTGTGGACCTCAGACCTGTGGTCAGCAGCAGCCTGAGGTGGGTTCATTCTTGTTCTAAAAAACCTGTTGCCATTGAGTCGATTCTGACTCATGGTGATCCCATATGTCAGCACTGTGCTTCATAAGGTTTTCAATGGCTGATTTTTCAGGAGTAGATTGCCAGACCTTTCTTCCAAGGTGATTCTGGATAGACTTGAACCTTCAACCTTTTGGTTAGCTGCTGAGCACATTAAGTATTTGCACCACCCAGGTACTTCAATCTTGTTCTAGCTGCCCCCAAATTCTCCATCTTACAGCCTTCGCAGGCCTGGCTGCCGTGTTCCCAGCGGTGGTGGGACCAGTAGTGTTGCTGCCACAGCTGGGCAGATGCTTGGTTGAGCTTCCTTGTGAACCAGAGATTTGCTATGGTAGGCTTTACTTTGGGCAAGAAAGGATGATTCTGTCTTCCAGCCTTCTAATGTTGACTTCCTACCAGAAACCCCAGAGACTTCTGACTACACAGCAGTCTTGACCCACTTTTGTTTGGCTGTGCTGCAGGGGGCACCATCTACAGTTCTACCAGCTCACGCCTGGAGGGGAAATGAGTTCAGTTAAGTAGGCAGGTCCCAGTAAGGGTTTTCTGCAATGCCATTATTAATCTTTTGGAGCATGAAAAAAAATATAGCCCCAGTTCTCTCTGCCCCATTTTCATCCGTGTTGATGTTCAGGATGGAGGACCACACACAAGGGTGATGCTTTCACTGCTTGTTTACCACCGGCTGGGATGCATGCTCTCTCTCTCCCTCGCTCTCTGTCTCTAGCGGGATCCCACTCTGAATCCCACAGATGTTGTGGCATTGGTTCATAGAAGGGCAGGAGTGTGTTATAACTTTATTTTCTTAACTTCTTCTTTTTTGGAACAGAGCAGCACTTTCCAGAGGTGATGCTGGGGGAAGAATTCCTTAGCCTAAGTCTGGACCAGGTGTGCAGCTTGATATCCAGTGACAAGCTGACTGTTTCTTCAGAAGAGAAGGTATGGCTGGCTGGCTGTGGTGAAACAGGAGCCTTGTGACGTGGGCATGGGAGGGACTTGTGGTTCAGTGAGACTTTCTCTCTTTTTTTGGTCCCAGAGCTTATTTCTTGTCCCTTTAAACTAAAAGCAATGCCTTCTTGACCATGGCCACTACATTTGTGTTCTGGACTCCTGAAAGAAATAATGGTGATGATTTTGACAACGACAAAGCTGTCTCCATTTACTAAACATTTATAGTTTGCCAACAACAGTGCAGAGCACTTTATGTTCTTCATTTCATTTAACCTTCCCACAGCCCTATGAAGCAGCCATTACTACTGTCCCCATATTACAGATGAAGAAACGGAGATTCAGAGGAGTCAGTTAACTTGCCCAAGTCACTCAGCTGGTCACTGGCAGAACTGGGGTCTCACTGTCACGAAGTCTTAACCACTGTCCTGCATGGTGTCTCGTGAATGGATATCATCAAGCATTTCAGCCAGAGCGAGCCTTTTGAGAATGTCTATTCCTATTCCCTCATTTTACTGATGAGGAAACTGAGGTTCAGAGAGGGAGTAGGGACTGCTGAAGGTTCAACAGTCAGTGGCCAACCCAGGACTAGAATCCAGGTGTCCGGACACCCAGGCCCCTAACTCACCAACCACACACCTTTTCCTTTGTGCTGGAAGCTTGACTTCTTCCTTTTGCTTTAGCTGACCTGTGAGTGTTGATATGTATTACCTACAGGCCTTCCCTCTCATTGTCCCCTCTGCTTGGATCATTCTCCCCTCCCATCTTCAACTATTGAATTCCAAATCAGTTCAGATTCCCCTTCTACTAGGAAGAATTTCTTTACTCCAGGAGATGTAGTCTATTATACTAAAAATAACAAGATTAGGTGCTAGCTAGCAGGGTCGAGGAGCCTTGGTGGCACAGTGTTTAAGAGCTTGGCTGCTAACCAAAAGGTCAGCAGTTTGAATCCACCAGCTGCTCCTTGGAAACCCTATGGGACAGTTCTACTCTGTCCTATAGGGTCGCTATGAGTCGGAATCAACTCGACGGCAATGGGTTTTTGGTTTAATAGGGTCCAAATGTCATCTCTGATATTCATATATTAGTAACTTGGCCTTGGGCAAGGTACTTTTACTCTGTCTGTTTACTCATTAGTAAAGTGAGGATAGTAATAGGACATATTTCACAGGGTAGCTGTGGGGATTAAATGGGATAATATATGTAAAAGGCTTGGTATAGTACCTGGTACCTAGTGGGCACTCAGTCAGCGTTAACAGATTATGATTGACCCTGCATCAGAAATTAATTCCTGCCCTTCTATATTCCAGGATATTGCTGTTGTTAGGTGCTGTCAAGTCAATTTTTGACTCATAGTGACCACATGTGACAGTAGAACTGCCCCACAGGGTTTTCTTGGCTGTAATCTTTATGGAAGCAGATCACTGGGTCTTTCTCCCACGGAGCTACTGAGTGGATTTGAACCACCAACCTTTCAGTGCCTAACCATTGTACCTCCAGAGTTCCTTGTTCCAGGATATCATTCACTTTGTTCAGTTTTTTATTGTAGTTAGTTCTGAGCCAGTTTTACCTCTCCCACTGAATTGTAAGTTCCCTGATGGTAGGGACCACATCTTATTTGCCTCTGTATCCACAGAGATGCTCAATGAATGTTTCTTAAATTGTCTTTATCCACTCTAAGTGCCCAAGCTTGTGATGGCCGTTGAAAAGGGTTTTACATCAGAGGCACGTGTACAGATGATGGGGTGAAATTCACAAACCCCTGACTGTCATCCTGGAGACATTTGGTCAAGAAGAAAAGGTGTTGTTTATTAAAACTGTGGGATGCCCTGAGACTTCAGATGGATCCCCAGAAGACGGCTGGCACAAAAAACTGGACTCTACCATAGGCTCAGAGAGGCCTCTGCTTCTATTAACCTTGATGTGAAACAGAACCTCAGGGGAACAAAATGCCTCTGGCTATGCCATAGGCCCCTTCATACCTGAACTTAGAAACTGAGGGGAACCCATTGCTTCTTCCAAAGCCTTTAGTGTCTTCTCTGGTCTGTGCTGCTAAATTGGTGACAATTTGAAAGAATGAGCCAGTCGGTTAATTGTGTGAATTTTGGGGCTGCTGGTCAGTTAGGGGGCTGTGTGAGCATGTCTTCAAGTGCAGATTGAGAAAATGGAAACACAGTCATATAAACAGCAGGATTTGGATCAATTTGGGCGTGTTTGGGTTGAGAAGGAGGGACCTGCTTTCTTGAATTCATGCTGGCCCATCCTACAGCGAGATCCTACTAAGTTTTCCTCAAGTGAAGACTTACTTGTGCTCGCTGTGCTGGAGTAGGGGTGGGAACGGTGGTTGTTAGTAGGGAGAGGCATTATAGTGGCCCTGGAAGACACTTGGGCTTTGGACTCAGGCAGTCCTGGTTTTCCAGTAAGCTTGACTGCTTACTGGCAGTGTGACTTTGACAAGTCACTGGTCTCTTTGAACCTTGGTTTCCTTAAATGTATGGTGAAAGGATACAACCCTAATGCACACCTTTCCTGACTTTAAACCGTGCAGTATCCCCTTGTTCTGTCTGAACCACTGCCTCTTGATCTATGTACAGGTTCCTCATGAGTACAATTAAGTGTTCTGGAATTCCCATTCTTCGCAATCTATTATCCGTAATTTTTTATGACTCACACAGTTGAATGCCTTTGCATAGTCAATGAAACACAGGTAAACATCTTTCTGATATTCTCTGCTTTCAGCCAAGATCCATCTGATATCAGCAATGATATATCTTGTTCCACATCCTCTTCTGATTCTGGCTTGAATTTCTGGCAGTTCCCTGTTGATGTACTGCTGTAACTGCTTTTGAATGATCTTCAGCAAAATTTTACTTGTGTGTGATATTATTTATATTGTTTGATAATTTCTGTATCCTTTCTTTGGAATAGGCACAAATATGGGTCTCTTCCAGTCCATTGGCCAGGTCTGTCAGGCTATCATACAGTGGGCGCTTGCATGTTGCTGTGATGCTGGATGCTATGCCACTGGTATTCAAATACGAGCAGGGTCATCCATGGTGGACAGGTTTCAGCTGAGCTTCTAGACTAAGACAGACTAGGAAGACAGGGCTGGCAGTCTACTTCTGAAAAAAATTAGCCAGTGAAAACCTTATGAATAGCAGCAGAACATTGTCTGGTATAGTGCTGGAAGATGAGCCCCTCAGGTTGGAGGGAACTCAAAATATGACTGGGGAAGAGCTGCCTCCTCAAAGAAGAGCCAGCCTTAATGATGTGGATGCAGTCAAGCTTTCGGGGCCTTCACTTGCTGATGTGGCATGACTCAAAATGAGAAGAAACAACTGTAAACATCCATTAATAATAGGAATGTGGAATGTATGAAGTATGAATCTAGAAAAATTGGAAATCATCAAAAATGAAATGGAAGGCATAAACATCGATATCCTAGGCATTAGTGAGCTGAAATGGACTGGTACTGGTCATTTTGAATTGAACCATAATATGGTCTACTATGCCAGCAATGACAAATTGAAGAGGAATGGTGTTGCATTCATCATCAAAAAGAACATTTCAAGATCTATCATGAAGTACAATGCTGTCAGTGGTGGGATAATATCCATATGTCTACAAGAAAGATCAATTAATATGACTATTATTCAAACATACACAACAACCACAGATGCCAAAGATGAGGAAATTGAAGATTTTTACCAACTTCTGCAGTCTGAAATTGATCAAACTTGTAATCAAGATGCATTAATAATTACTGGTGATTGGAATTTGAAAGTTGGAATCAAAGAAGAGGGATTGGTAGTTGGAAAATATGGCCTTGGTTATAGAAATGACGCCGAAGACCACATGATAGAATTTTGCAAGACCAATGACTTCTTCATTGCAAATACTTTTTTTCAACAACATAAATGGAGACTATACGTGTGGACCTCGCTGGATAGAATACACAAGAATGAGATCAACTACATCTGTGGAAAGAGATGATGGAAAAGCTCGATATCGTCAGTCAGAACAAGGCCATGGGCCGACTTCAGAACAATCAGTTGCTCATATGCAAGTTCCAGATGACCCTGAAGAAAATTAAAACAAATCCACCAGAGCCAAAGTACAAACTTGAGTATATCCCGCTTGAATTTAGAAACCATCTCAAGAATATATTTGACGCATTGAACATTAATGACCGAAGACCAGAAGAGTTACGGAATGACATCAAGGATATCATACATGAAGAAAACAAGAGGTCATTAAAAAGACAAGAAAAGACCAAAATGGATGTCAGAAGAGACTGAAACTTGCTCTTGAACGTAGAGTAGCTAAAGTGAAAGGAAGAAATGTTGAAGTAAAAGAGCTGAACAGAAGATTTCAAAGGGCGGCTCGAGAAGACAAAGTATTACAATGACATGTGCAAAGACCTGGAGTTAGAAAACCAAAAGGCAAGAACATGCTCAGCATTTCTCAAGCTGAAAGAACTGAAGAAAAAGTTCAAGCCTTGAGTTGCAGTATTGAAGGATTCTGTGCTCAAAATACTGAACGACACTGGAACCATCAAAAAAAGATGGAAGGAATACGAGAGTCACTCTACTAAAAAGAACTGGTCGACGTTCAGTCATTTCAAGAGGTAGCATGTGATCAAGAACCGATGGTACTGAAGGAAGAAGTCCAAGCTGCACTGAAGACATTGGCAAAAAACAAGGCTCCAGGAATTGATGGAATACCAACTGAGATGTTTCAACAAACAGATATAGCACTGGAGGTGCTCACTCATCTATGCCAAGAAATTTGGAAGACAGCTACCTGGCCAACTGACTGGAAAAGCATTAGAGATAATGGATGTAAAACATCAAATATAGTGTTTGGCAGGTGCTCAATAAATGGCGCTCATCATTGTTATTACAATATTCCTTTATTTTGAGGCACCATTCATAATGTTAAAAAAAAACATTGCTGTCAAGTTGATTCCGACTCATGGTAACCCCACGTGTTACAGAATAGGACTGCTCTATAGGATTTTCTTGGTTGTAATCTGTACGGAAGCAGATCACCAAGTCTTTCTTCTGTGGTGCTGCTTGGTGGGTTTGAACTGCCAACCTTTAGGTTAGTAGTCAAGCATAAACTGTTTGTGCTACCCAGGGAACATTTGATAATGGTAATGGTATCAATTTTGCCTTTGGTAATGGTAAAATATGCCACTGAGTTAATTGCATCTTTCCAGAAACAGAGAAACATGAGATTAAATATGCATACTTAAAAATTTGTCTGTAGTGACACTCATTTACTCGTATGCTTACATATGAGTTGCTGTTTTGTATAACCAGAGTTTGGAGTTTGGGTATTTTTCACATTAATAAAGTTCTGTATCTCACTGGTTCTCAGAAATCATGTGTAGCTTCAGAGTTACGTGATGCTTTTCATAAAGCAGATTACTCGTGATCTTGATTCGTTTAGTAGCTTTAAGGTTGGCAGTGTAATTTTGAGCCTTATCAAAGAAGAGTGGGATTTGGTCTGCATCTTCTCCTTGGGTAAACCATAGTTTTATTTCCTCTTAATCACGTATTGCTGGAAGATAAATAGCTTCTCTTGAAAGTCAGCTGGAAGCTTCTGACAATTAGATGTTCATCATTTGACTGAGAGTCCTTTATGATGTATGAATTAGTCACTTCAATCTCTTCAACTTTGAAAATTCTGTGATCTGTTTTGGAGATATGGTGATTTCTACTCCCTTTGATTAGATTGCCTGTTTGTGACAGGCAATCTTGTGCATGCAGAATAGTGTTTCCTTTCAATGTTGCATTAGTTTTTTGAATGCATTTGAAATAATATTGTTGTTATGTGCCGTCAAGTCAATTCCAACTCACAGCGACTTTATAGGAGAGAATAGAACTGCCTCATAGGGTTTCCTAGGCTGTAAATCTTTACTGGAGGACATTGCCAGGCCTTTTCTCTCATGGAGTAGCTGGTGGGTTCCAACCGCTGACCTTTCAGCTAGTAGCTGAGTGCTTAACCATTGTGCCATGGGGGTTCCTGAAATAATATTAGGGATCTTAATTTAAGTTAAAATTCAACTGCATTTAATGTTACATTTTCAGAAAACTTAGCTGAGGTGGTAATTAAAGTAAATCCACACCTGTTCAGGTAAATGCACCCTTGAACAGCACGACTTACTCCTCTGCCTGCACCCCACACGTTTCTTTCAACATATGTTATAAGATGCAGCTAGATTTCAGACGTATTAAAACGTGAAAAAACTGTGAATCTTAAAATAGAGGAAATGTTGCATTTTATTGTTAATGATGAGTACAAGTGGCAGTGAGTGGCTGGGCCTGGGCAGCTCAGTTGTTGAGAGATCGACCAACTCAGTGGTTAAAAGTATAGCACTCATTAACAGGATACAAACCACAACCATCAACACACAAAACCCAACAGATAAACTAGATAAATGGGATCTTCTAAAAATCAAACACCTATGCTCTTCAAAAGACTTCACCAAAAGAGTCAAAAGAGAACCTACAGACTGGGAAAAAATTTTTGGACAGT
>NW_004444063.1:206841-255046 GCF_000243295.1 Trichechus manatus latirostris
AAAAAAAAAAAAAAAAAAAGTATAGCACTGCCATTAGAGTAGCTGAGGTTGAATCCTGGCTCTACTACGTAAACAAGTTGAATGACCTTGGGCAAATTATTTACCTCCCACCAGAATGTAAGCACCATATAGTCAGGGACTTAATCTGTCTTGTGGTCATTGCTAGAGTGGTATCAGGCTCATGGTAGATAGTGAAAAATCATATGTTTAATGAATGAATGAAAGAAACTCCCTACACCTCAGTTATCTTATCTGTATAAGGGGGATAATGATAATGTAGAATCTACTCAGAGAATTGTTTTGAAGATGAAATGAGATGATACATGAAAGGTGCTTAGCATATAGGAAGTACTCATTACTGTAAGTACTATTACTATTGCTGCTATTATTATTAGTTGTAGTAGTAGTAACTGTTGAGTGGGCTTTCCTTAAGATGAAGCTGTTCACAGAGTCCATATAGGCCTGGGTTGTTGGAGCAACCTGGGGCCCTGTGCCTAGCAGGGCTGAGAGTGGTAGTGACCTCTTGCTCCCCAGCATCCCCAGCGTCTCCAGAACCCCAGCCCTGTCTGGACTTCTCCCAGAGTTCAGATATTGTTCTTCCTCCAGCATCACTTGCTTTTGCCCATGCCTTGTCTCCTCCACTGTATGTAGTCAAAACTCCTTGAGGACTGTGAGTTGTCTTAGTTACCTTTGTATCACACACGGTGCCTGACACAGTGCCTGGGAGGCACATTGGAGGGCGCTCAGCAGATATCGTTTGAGAGAGTTGAAGAGGCAGACTGGGGCTGAACTCTGCACTGAGCCAGCTGAGGTTATGGGATTAATTTAAATTTTTGTCCAGAGAATACGAACAGATGTGAGAGCTAGAGGCCAGGGGAGGGCGCGAGTCTTTGCCCTTTTCTCTCTTGATTTTCCTTTATGTGGTTTTTGTTTTAAAATTTCTGTTACTTGAGAGAGGACAAAAAGATATGGTGGTGATCACAAAATCACTAGTTCTTTGGGTAGGAACTTTGTTCCCACCACCCCCTTGAAGATAGACCCAAGACACAGAGGAGCGAGCCCCTCCCAGCCATCTGATTCTTCAGCATGGGAGGGGTTGGGCACAGAGCTAAGTCTGTGAGCAGACAGCCTGTTTAGTGTGTTCTCGTTTGAGACCCAAAGTTCGGCTCTGGCGATGGACAGTTAAGTGATCCAGGGACAGGGTGAACAACCTCTGGGAATCACTCACACACACTAAGAAAGAGATATATGACTTCTGAGTTCTAGCGCAGTTTTGCCGTTAGACTGAACAAGTTGCTGGACTTCTCTGACCTTTGCTTTTTCAGCTGGTAAATATGTTTCTACTTCTCAAAAATTCCATGTCTTCTTATGAAATGTAACTGAGGCATTTCAGACATAGCGATGAGTGAGTATTAGTGGGGAAATGGCCCACATTTTAGATACAGGTCAGGAAGAAATTGGTTAGGCCTCTCAAAAAAATTAGATTCGTGTCAAGTGTGTGTTACAATGAGAACTACAGGTGAGTTTCTGTCTGCATCATCATATTTTTTTCATATGCTCTTGCCTCCTAAAAATGTATTTCAGGGGCTGAATTCTTATATCTCGTCTTCTGGAACGGATTGGGCCTCTGTCTCCCAAAAGCCCTCCTGTCTTAATTTCTAGCCCCTCCAGCCAGCTTTGGTTGTGGGATGCAGCCTGTAGAGCGGCTGGTAGACTGGGTTCGAGTGACTGCTACTGAAGCATCATCAGGTGACTGGGCAGGCATACTCTACTGCCCAGGCTGAGCGGTTGGCTGCCCTGCCTTACTCTGAGGTCAGTGGTTAGAGTTGCCACCTTCTTAGCCTGCAGACAATGATCTGGCCTGGGCCTCTGCCTTAGTGTTACTCTTTTTACTGTTCTGCTTTGGAGAGTGCAGTTCAGTAAATATCTATGAGCAGAACACACAGCCCTCTGACCAAAAAAAACTACCCCAACTACTAAGTGTTCTCCAGATACATTTTACATGTAAAGTTTGTATTGAAGTATGTTCACAGAGAAGAGAACAAATAAAAATGGTACAGCTCAGCTTTCCACAAGGTGAAACACCCACACAGCTAGCACCCAGATCAAGAAACAAAACCCCAGAACTCTCTTCCAATCACTCACTACCCTGCACCCTAAGAAGGGCAACTACTGTCATGACTTCTCATACTATCCTTCAGTTTTGGCAATTTTCGAACTCTATAGAAATGGAAGAATGCTGTGTGTACACTTTTGTGTGAGGCTTCTTTTGCTCAGCAAAATGTTGAGTGTATCATTTCTAATTCTCACAATTTACAAGGTGGAGATTATTGTCTCTGTTTTACAGAAGAGGCAACTGAGGTTCAGAGAGGTGACACAACTTGTTAACAATTGATTGCTGTGTGATTTGAAACTGGATGTATCTGCCTCTCAAGCCCCTGCTTTTTAATTAAAAATGTACCCCCATCTTGGTGGGGACACAGATGAGTGATACCTATTCATTACTATTCAAGAGCTCACAGTTTGGTGGACAGAAAAACCAAAAACATACATCTATAATATGTGGCCAAGAGAGGTAATTGCCTATAATCAAGGTTCAAGGAAAGTGCCCTGGAGTATTTTATTACAAGTTGTTGGGTGGGGAAGGTCTCATGGAAAAGAGGATATTTGAGCCAAGACTTGAAGAATGAAAATAGGATTTTGGAAAGCAGTTCAGGTTGAAGGAATTGTACAAATAAAGACATGGAAGTTTGGAGGAACTTATTTACTTGGGGGGAAAAGTAATCTGTGTGATGAGAATCAAAGGTGTTTGATGGGGGATAGTGGGAGATGAAGGAGCCCTCGTGGCACAATGTTTAAGCACTCGGCTGCTAACAACCGAAAGTTTAACAGTTTGAACCCACCACTCTGCGGGAGAAAGATGTGACAGTCTGCCTCCGTGAAGATTTACAGCCTTGGAAACCATGTGGAGCAGTTCTACCCTGTCCTATAGGGTCACTAAGAGTCGGAATCAGCCCAATAGCAATGGGTTTAGTTTTGGTTGAGTGGAAGATGAAGATGAGAGTGGAGTAGGAGTCTGTGGAGCGGGTTAAGGAGTGAGAGCTTTCTTCTCTAGGTCAGCATTTGCCCAACTGTGTCCCATGAAACCATGATATTGTGAGATGTTTATAGGTGTTCAGTAAAAAACCAAGTTTCTTTACTGCATGACTTGTAAGAGCTTTTACATGTTAATGAGTTTTGTGAATCTCTAAAGGGACTCGAGGAATGTGGTATAATGTGTTCCCCAGGCTCATTTGGCCCCCGAACCCCTTTACCATAGAATGTCTTCTGCCTCTAGTAGTCTGAGAAACACATTACGGAGAATAGTCTTGAGGTCACCTTTCTTTGGTAGCCCCAAAAATTCTACTATTTACTGCATCTGTTGATTTTCATTTTGACAATTCATTTCCTTAGTGATTTCTAATTTGAATGTAAATTCATTTTCAGAGGATGTTATGTCCATGGGAATCTGGATTGCTTTGGGCTGTGGAAATGCCCCTCTAGGGTGGGTTTACTGGTTTGGAAATAGTTTGTGTATTAATTTTGGGCTTGGATGTCCCTATACCACCAGGATAATGTCAGTTCAAACCCCACATCTGTATGTGGCATAAGCCTGGGGTTCAGATTTCTTGAAGATGCAGTCTCCCCACCACACCCCCAGCCCACAGAAGATGACAAGCTTACTTCCCCCTTCCCATAGTAGATGGTCAAACAGTTCATTTAGTTGCAATTGTATAGCTGGGGCAATGCTGTCCACAAGGAGTCTGTGACCTAGACAGTCTACTCAATGGGACACCAGCCCTCAGCCATTAAAGCCCACATCTGAATCATATGGGCCTGTGAGCCATTTTGGCTTAAGCCTCCCTTGAGCTCCGTGACTTGAATTCCCTCTCATTTAAAGCACTTGAGCATTTGCTTTTGAGTATTGCTCAAATCCTTTTTTATTCTTTTAATACATCCTTTTCATGTGTTTGAAACTATAGAAGACTCCTTTCAAGTCAGCTCAGTCCACCATATCAAACGGAAGGCATTCTCCATCCCTACACCACGCTCCCATCATTGGTAAGATTAGTGTCACTGAAGTAGTTTTGCAGACACACCTACCCTGCAGGCATGTCCATCAGACCACTGTGCTGCTTTCCTTTTCCTTATTCTTTGCAGAATCATAGTGAAAGTCTTTTTACTGGCTATAGGCAGTAGTAGAAAGCTGAAGAACAATTTCCAGGCTAGCGATATCACCGTTTTAGGTTTATTATCATTTTTGTTTATCTGAAGTCAGTTATCTGGCAGTGTACTGTTGTAAGAAGAGAACCATGCACCCATTCATTCATAATTTTCATAAATCCACTAATGCTCTCAAGAAATATTTATTGAATGTTTGCTATGTGACAGACAGTGTTTTCGTCACAGGAGAGACACTGGTGAACAAATAAACATAAGGCCCCTGCCGTCATAGAACTTGGAATCAAATGGGGGAGAACAAACATTTATCAAATATCTACACAAATAAACGTGCAGCTACACACTGTGAAATGTACCGTGAAGAATATGTACAGGACGCCATGAAAGCGTGGGTTGAAAGTCAGTGATTCTAATTGTTGCTCTGTCGCCACTTACGTGGATAATGTCAGGCAAACGCCTTGCCAATCTCTGCTTTCCTTTCTCGTTTTGTGAATGACTGACTATCTGTGAGCCTGAAATGAAACAACTGTAAGAAAGAAATTTTTTTAAAGTGCTGTATAAGAACATTACAATGATGGTACTGTCAGAAAGGTGAATGCAAGTGGATAGGCTTCCTAGAGTCTGGGGAGCCTTCAGACCAGGAAACCTCCCAGCAATGGTGTGCTGGTAAACGTTTAATAACCGGCTCTCCAAAAATTTTTTAGGGGCCGCAATTGTAACATTTGCTGATTTCCATGCTGTAACTATTTCCACTAAGGCTGATTGCAAGCTACCATTGTAATGTCACTGGACACTGAGTTGGGAAGAGACATGCACAATGAGCTTCAGTTCACCACTGCTCCCAGCTGTCCCTTGTGTTGTGTGTGACAATGATGTAAAATTACTTTCACAAATCAGCAGTCTGCCCAGGTTGTTCAATTAATTGTGCCTTTGAGATACAACATTATGTAACATTAGAACTTAGGTTTTTGGAGTTAGAGGCAAGTTCACATTCCAGATTCACTGCTTACCCTCTCTGAGGCTGTTTCCCCAATTGTAAAATATGAACAGTAATATCTACTTCATAGTTTTTTGGTGGATTAAAAGAGACTAGGCATGTAGAATGGTTGGCACGCCGCCTGTTGTTGTTGATAAAGTAACAAATCCCGAGTAACAAATTACATGCACATGCAGGAATCTAGTTTTACCCCGATGTTGTTAAAATAGACTTCCTTTTCCCCTCCTATGCTTTGCTGAGAACCACACCTAATTGGACCTCTCCTCTTACCAACTCAACTGCCTTGACTACTTTACCTTGAGTCTCCTTTCTTGGTTCTCATTTTGAAAACACATTTTGAAAACAGAGGTAAATGCCCCAGGGCTCTCCACTTCACTTGGGATGTGCAGGTCCAGTCCGGCTTGGCTGCCTGTCTAGCCTGAGGGGTGGGTAGAAGGATCAGCTTCATCTGGTATTCTCTGGCCTAGGCTTGTGCTTGCGTCTGAAGTGTGGTGAGCTGAACTGGGAACTATGAAATCTGCTTTTCTCCAACTCATTTCCACATAGCAACCTCATAGCACCCAAGAAATTAATTCTGGGGCATGAAGCAATGAGGAAATGATGTTGTTCTTTGTTTAAAAGTGAAACCCTAGGCATGCTTTGTGAGCAGCTGATCATTTCATTGTGAGACCCATGAGATGTATTTTCACCAAAGAAGACATCACCCCTGTCCCGTGATTGAAAGGCCAGGGTCTCTGCTTAAACATTATAGACCAGGGAGGATAAACTTTTCCTATAAGGGGCCATATGGTAAATGTTTTGGTCTTTGTGGGCCATATAGTCTCAACTCAACTCCACCCTCGTAGTACAAAAGCAATCAGAGACAATATGGAAACAAATGAGCGTGGCTGTGTTCCAATAAAACTTTATTTACAAAAACGGGTGGCAGACTGGATTTGGCTGTGGGCTCTAGTTTGCCAACCACTGCTATAGACATTTGAGAGACAGTTAAGAACAGTGAGTAAGAGCATGAACCCAGCTCTGCTTCTTTCTAGCTCTGGTACTTGGGCAAGTCACTTAATAAGAGGTAGCAGTATCTACTCATGGGGTTATGGTAAGAAGTTGGGGAGATGATGTCTATGAAGAGTGTGGCCCAGGACCTGGCACATGATAAGTACTAGCTGCTGCTGCTGTTATTTGTTACTCTTTTGCCTTGGCCACTCTCTTGATGGAAGGGGCTTGGGAATGATTTTCAGTACATTGAAGGCTAAAGCTGGTTGGGAGTTTATTTGCTTGTTTATTTTTCAAGCATAAAGTCTAAATGAAAAAAATACTTGGCCTTCTGTAGCTGCTGAGAAGGTCGCTGTTGTTGCTGAGTGCTGTGGCTTTCACAGCTGAGTAGGTAAACAGTGCAGCTAAGCGGAACCAGTTAGACAAGTCAAGCCAAAAATAAAGATAAGGTTAAATATCGACCTTGTTAGACTCGGCTTGCTTTTAGCTTATAACAAAGACTAAGCTGGCTGATGGGGAAGATTGTGAACTTGGTTCTATCACTGCCAAATCCTGCCTACTCAAGAACTTGCAGTTCCTTCTTCAGCAAAGCTTGATTAACCAACCGTCTGCTCGGTGCCTGGCATTGTGCTAGGCATCACGGGAGGAAGGAGGTTCAGAGAAAGAGCAGGTACACTTTCTACCCTGCGAAAGTTCACGGTCTAGTAAAGGGGAATAGAAAGAGGTATGGATAACCACAATGCGAGGCAGAATGGGATTGTGGCTGCCCACCACCTAAGCCAGCAAAGCCAGACTTCACCATCAGCGTTTGCGCAGTGTCCTGGCTCTGCCCAACCTGCCCAGATTCCAGCCCCTCTTTCCCCAGCCTTGCTCTCTGCTCCAGCCTGGGCAGGTTCCACTTGCCTTCTTACATGCTTATTTGAACTCATTTGTTCATTTATTCATTAAAAAAGTATTTGAGTGCATATCATGTGCCAGCAAAAAAGACAAGGTCCCTGTTCTTATTGAACATAAGGGCTAGTGGAAGAACACACAGTTATTCACAAAATAATGCCATGACGATGAAGGACATAGCTCTGTAAGAGTTTATAATAAAGAAAAATGCACTAGACGGAGAATCTAAGCATTGGGGAAGGAAGTGTGTGTGTGTGTGTTTGTACATATATAGATTATTTGATGTGGAAATGGGAGCAAATTATACCTACTCTTCCCCTCTCCTTTGCTTCTTTTCCCTTTCCTAATTCGAATTATGCCCAGTAACCCAAAGTTTTAGGAGCAAAGCATCATTAACATATCAACACACATACAAAAATATAGTTAGGTTAAAAAATTAGTCTTTTTTCTCTCCTGGCAGATATAGTTTTTATTTCAACTTTATGCCATATTATAAATTTTGTTGTGGTGTTTTTCCTTTTTCCCTTAAATTTTACTTTCTTCTCTCTTCTACTTTTTCATTTTGAAAAAATTTAAACCTATAGTAAAGCTGAAAGAATAGTATAATGAACACTCATAAACCTTTCACCTAGATTCACTAGCTGTTAACATTTTTGCCTTATTTGCTTTTCCTTTCTCTACAGATTTAATCTTTTTTTTTTCTGAACCATTTGAAAGTAAATCACAGACACTATGACACTTCATCCTAAATATTTTAGCACACAACTCCTAAGAACAAGGACATTCTTTTTTCTAACCATAAAACTATTATTATACCAAAGAAATTTAACATTGGTACAATAATATTATATAAGATATCGTCCTCATTCAGATTTTCCTAATAGTCCCAAAAAAGTCATTTATAGCTGTCTTTCTCTCTCTTTCTTTCCTTCTGTTCTATTTTTTGTGGTGAAAATATATACAGCAAACCATCCGCAATTCAACTGTCCCTACATGTACAATTCACTGACATTGATTACACTATTCATGTTGTGCAACCCCTATTCCTGTCTTTTCCTAATTATTTTACCACAATTAACATATACTCAGTGCCCCCTAAGCAAAAACTTCCCTCCCCCACCTCCCCGTAACCACTGATAAGCTTTGGTTTCTACATGTTTGCTTCTTTTATAGAAGAGAGATCATACAGTATTTGTCCTTTTGTGACTGACTGATTTTGCTCACCATGATATTTTCAGGATTCATCCATGTTGTAGCATTTATCAGGACTTCATTTCTCTTCGTGGCTGAGTAATATTCCATTGTATGTATGTACCACATTTTGTTGATAAGTATTTAAGTTGTTTCCACCTTTTGGCTATTGTGAACAGCGCTGCAATGAACATTGGTGTACAAGTTTCTGTTTATGTTCCTGCTTTCATTTCTTTGGGGTATTTATCTAGAATTGGGATTGCTGGATCATATGGTCATTCCATGTTCAACCTTTTGAAGAATTGCCAAACTGTTTTCCACAGAGGCTATATCGTTTTGCATTCCTACCAGCAATGGATGAGGGTTTCAATTTCTCCACATTCCTTTCCAACACCTCTTGTTTTCTGTTTTTTTCTCTATCATTGCCGTTCTAATGGGAATGATATCTAATGGTGTCTCGTTGTGGTTTTGATTTGCATTTCCTTAATGGCTAATGACATTGAGCATGTTTTCATGAGCTTGTTGTCCATTTGAATATCCGCTTTGGTGAAATGTCTGTTTAAGTCCTATGCCCATTTCTTGATTGGGTTGTTTGTCTTCCTGTTTTTAAGTTGTAGAAGTTTTTATATATTTTGGATATTAGACCCTTACTGGATATATAGTTCCTGAAAATATTTACATACAGTGAAATGTGCAGATATTAAGTGTACAGTTTGATTAGTTTTGACAAATATATCCGTATAGTCTGCACCCCTAATAAGATATAGAACTTATCTATTATCAAAAAAAGTTTCGTTGGTGCCCCTTCCCTTAGAATTTCTTTTCTTAAATCCCCCTACCCCCGAGAAGCAGAAGCTGATCTGATTTCATTATTCTTTTGCTGTTTAAATTGTCCTGAAGTTTGGTAATGAAACCCCTTCAGGTTGGCTCTGTGTCATTTTGACATATCCCCTTTAATCTTTGAGCACTTTCTTGCTTTCTGGCATGAGGAAGTGTTTTGTTTTATTCTTTTGAACAGCTGCAAATATCCCATGGTATGGATACTATTTATTTAATAATTTCCCCATTCATGGTCTTTAGGTTGTTTCTTTGTTTTTCCCTCCCCTGTTACAACAATGTGGCAACAAACATGCATATCCTTTCACATTTATATGAGTATTTTTGTAGGCTAGAGGCCTAGAAGTGTATTGCCGGGCTAAAGGGCATGAACATTTAAATTTTTTTTTATCGATATTGTTAAATTCTCCCTCTCCTTTTAAATTAAATTAAATTTATTTATTTTATTTTTGTTGTTGTAGAATATAAACAGCAGAACATACACCAATTCAACAATTTCTTTATGTACAATTCAGTAACATTGATTACATTCTTCAAGTTGTGCAACCATTCTCACCCTCTATTTCCTAGTTACTCCTCTCTGATTAACATAAACTCACGGCCCCTAAGTTAGCTACTTAATCTTTCGAGTTGCTGTTGTCGGTTTGATCCCATATAGATAGTTCTTAAAAGAGCACAATGCTCAAGGCAGACATTCTTTACTAGTTAAGCTAAACTATTGTTTGGTTTTAAGAAGACTTCAGAGGATATTTTTGGTTTAAGGTTTAGGGCTTAATGATTATCTCAGGGCAATAGTTCTGGGGATTCATCCAGCCTCCATGGCTCCAGAAAGTCTGGATTCCATGAGAATTTGAAATTCTGTATATTCCTCATTTTGATCAGGATTCTTCTATAGAATCTTTGATCAAAATGTTCAGTAATGGTAGCTGGGCACCATCTAGTTCTTCTGGTCTCACGGCAAAGGAGGCAGTTGTTCATGGAGGCAATTAGCCACACATTCCATTTCCCCCTCTTATTCCTGGCTCTCGTTCTTCTTTTGTTGCTCCAGGTGAATACAGACCAATTGTTGTACCTTGGATGGCCGCTTGCAAGCTTTTAAGACCCCAGGCACTACACAACAAGCTAGGAGGTAGAACAGAATCACTAAACATGACATGACATTAGGCCAATTAACTTGGAAGTCCCATGAAACCATGACCCTAAACCTCCAAACCAAAGAACCAAATCCCATGAGATATTTGGTTGTACATAAGCAGCCTCAGCAGCTACTCTTTTTGTTGTTGTTGTTGTAAATATATCTATCACACAACTTTTCCAATTCTTTTTTACAGTTGTACAACTTATTGACAACAATTAGATTAATCAGCTGTGCAAACTTACTGTTAATCAATGCAATTTTTCCATCACTGTAAACTGAAACTCAGTGCTCCATAAACAATACCCCTCCTTTCCCCCTACCTCCAGCCCCTGGTAACCACTAATACACTTTGGTCTCTATACATTTGTTTGTTCTTGTTTTGTATATAAGTGATCATACAGTGTTTGTCCTTTTGTGACTGTCATGGATTGAATTGTGTCCCCCAAAAATGTGTGTATCAATTTGGCTGGGCCATGATTCCCAGTATCATGTGATTGTCCACCATTTTGTCATCTGAAGTGATTTTCCTATGTGTTGTAAATCCTGCCTCTATGATGTTAATGAGGGGAAATGGGCGGCAGACGTGTTGATGAGGCAGGACTCAATCTGCAGGACTGGATTCTGTCTTTAGCTGATTTCTTCTGGGACATAAAACAGTGACGTGAACAGAGAGACAAGGGGATCTCATACCACCAAGAAAGCAGTGCTGGGAGCACAGTGTGTCCTTTGGACCCGGGGTTCCTGCACAGAGAAGCTCCTAGTCCAGGGAAAGATTGATGGAGAATAAACTTATTTTTGTTAAAGCCATCCACTTGTGGTATTCCTGTTACAGCAGCACTAGATAACTAAGACAGTGACTGATTTATTTCTTTTAGCATAATGTCTTCATACTCCATCCATGTTGTAGCGTGTGTCAAGACTTCATTTCTCTTTCTGGCTGAGTAGTATTCCATTGTATGTATGCACCATATTTTGTTTATCCATTCATCTATTGATGGACATTTAGGTTGTTTCTACCTTTTAGCTATTGTGAATAGTGCTGCAGTGAACATTGGTGTACATATGTCTGTTCGTGTTGCTGCTTTTAAGTCCCTTGGGTATATACCTAGGAATGGAATTGCTGGGTAATATGGTAGTTCTATTTTTAGTTTTTGAGGAACTGCCACACTGTTTTCCACAACGGCTGTACCATTTTGCATTCCCACCAGCAGTGGATAAAAACCCATTGCCATTGAGCTGATTCTGATTCATAGCAGCCCTATAGGAAAGAGTAGAACTGCCCCATAGGGTTTCCAAGGAACAGCTGGTGGATTTGAACTGCTGACCTTTTGGTTAGCAGCCGAGCTCTTAACCACTATGCCACCAGGGCTCCCAGCAATGGATAAGGGTTCCAGTTTCCCCACATCCTCACCAACATTTGGTATTTCTGTTTTTTGTTTTTTGTTTATCTTAGCCATCCTAGTTCTCTTATCCCTTTTTAAGAAGCTGTGTTAAGTTTCCACAAACAGTGCTGATTTCCCCACATCCTTGCTAATACTGAGTTTTGTCTGTTCATGTATATATAGTGGTGCAGATTTTGAATTCACACTTATCATTGAGCAAAGTGTACATCAAACCTTAGTTCTTCCCTTTTGGTTCCAAGTTCTCCAGTTTTGATTTGTATAGAAATGGAATCTCTTCTCAAAGGAGAAGTTAAACCCAAGGTGAAATGTTTGCCATTCTCTGATATTCAGTGTCACATTCACCATTGTAGTCAACTTTGGGAGGGATACTCTTACTGTTTTTTATTCTACATTAATTGTACCTGGAAGATAAATTAGGAAACAGGGGAACACTGTAACCAGGGCTTCTGATCCTCTTGAGTAATCTGTGTAAAATTTGATTCACAGTTGCTGCTCTGTATTTCTATCCTTAAGTAACAATTGGAAATGATTCTTATTTTGCAGTAAACTATAATGATTCTACATTTGGGATAGCAGGCTTATCATAATATTTGTGTGTGTGTGTGTATGTATGATCACTCTCTGAGACCAGCTGATAAACAAATCCCTTCTGTTTATTTATTTTTAAATATTGAACCTTAGGTTAAACACTTTTGTGAATGACTTGTAGCTTTTTTTTTTTTTTTTTTTTGCTTTTTACAGATTGAGGAGGTTCTTTGAAAACTTTGATTTCTTTGCTGAAGTCACTTGTGTGGTTTTTCCTCTGTAGGTGTTTGAAGCTGTGATTTCCTGGATCAATTATGAGAAAGAAACTCGTTTAGAGCACATGGCAAAGCTGATGGAGCATGTTCGTCTCCCTCTCTTACCTAGGGATTACCTAGTCCAGGTGAGTGCTGTGTGAAGAACCAAACACTTCCCTGTTCATCCAGGGCTCTAGGAGTAGCAGTGGGCAGCCTGGCTGTATGGAGTGGTTGAGGAGTTTTATGAATACTTTGGTCTGGGTTGAGGATACCAACCTACCAGCTTAGGTCTGAGATGTGGTAGTGTAAAGTTTAAGAGCATAGGTTTGAGAATACAGCACTTAAGTTTCAGTCCCTGTTCTGCTACTTATTAGCTATGAGTTCTTATTTAACTTTTTCAAGCTTCATTTTCCTCTATAAAATGGGTAAACTAATAGAGCCCAACAGGGTTGTTGTGGGCACCAAAGGAAGTAAGTATGCAAGTCAAGTGTTTAGTATGGAGCTTGGTACGTCAAATGTTCAATATAAGTTATCTGCTCTTATTGTAGCAGCCAAAGCAAGAAGGACCATTTTTGCTCCCTTTTTGCCTAGATTTAGGCCAGCTTGGAGCCCAAGTCAGGAATGTAAAAACCAGCTCATCACAGGTGCCTGGAATACATACTGCTTCTACTTCCTCTGAGAAAGGAAAGAAAAATCAAGATTTATGGGGTGTCCCTGTGGTGCCACGTGTTTCCTCATTTAATCTTCATAACAGCACTGTGAGGCAAAGATTATAACCCCTTTTAACACATTTGGGCCTTGAGGCTTATGGAGGTATGGAGCTAGTAAGAGGCAAAGTCAGGACTCAAATCCAAGTCTGGATCTATAGCAAACGCTTCCACTAAGCTGGCTGTCACCTTTTATACTCTCTGTCCTGTTTACTCCTTACATGACTGACTTTGTGCAGTAAATGGTGTTAGATACTCTTACAGGGAAACAGAGGATAAACGTTGGTATATGGACAAAACAAAACACTGAGGCATAGGCCAGCCCTCAGCTGTCCCCAAGGAGTCTCTGGAAGGACTGGAAGGTGTGATGCAAGGATAAGAGAGTAGCTCTGTCACTTCCCATCCATATCACGCTGGGTAAATACTTAACCTCTCTAAACCTCAGTTTTCTCACCTGATAAAAAGAGCACCTGCTGTTAGAGGATTGTGCGAGGATAAAATGAGATAATCCATGTAAAACCCATAAGAATTCAGTGCATTTTAGCTGATATTACAACTGTTTTGCGACTACTGCTAGTATTGGTAATAGTGGGAGACACAGTATCCTCACATCCTCACCAGCACTTACAAAGTCTTTAGCTCGTGACACTGTTGACCACAGGCCTCAGGGGTCAGTGAAATGTTATTGGAATGTCTAGTCCTCTTGTCAGGTGCTGAGATGCACTTTTAAGTCTTGGTGCCTGCCCTGCAGTTTACACTTTGTATGACACTACTGCCACCTGGTGGTAGCATATCCTTCCTGCAGAAAATTTTCTTTAAGCCTTGGGTCTGAAACTGCCTGAGCTCAGCGTCAGTCAAACCTTATTCTGTCCTGAGGGAAACCTTTTACTATCCTGAGGTGGAGGGAGGTGTCTGGTCTCTAACTCAGTCTCACTTCTACAGTGAGGGAGGCTGGCCTGCAGGTCCTCGCTTTCAGAGAAAGTTCAAGGGACCTTAGAGATCCCTCTAGTCACAACCTCCATCAGGTGTCCGCAACGGAAACTTAACAAAGACATCAGAAACTGCTCCTGGGTTATTATGGCAAAGTAAGATTTAGATCTGGGGAAGAAGAGCGTTCAAGGCAATGGATAGGAGAACTGTTGTATGGGATCCTTTTTTATAAAAGAGCTTTTTTAAAAACCAGGACCCTGAGGGCGAACACTTCTAGAAGATGTTTCATTAACACTCATTTGACCTTGAAACGTGCAATTAGTATAACCCACTGAGGATGACTGATGGCGGTGCAGGAGAGAGAGAAGGGAAGCTCTTGGCGGACCTGCACCAACACTGCCCTGACTTCTGGGGCCAGCTGTTAATTCAAGCTGATTGAGTTATTTTGGAGAAGTAGCTGCTCATACATTTCTCCTTCCTCCCTAGATCCTCTCCTACCCTTTTTATTTTTTAACTAATTCTAAAAGTTTGTGATTTGGCTCAACCTGACTCAGTTCCCCTGTGGGAGAGAGAAAAAAAAAACCTCCCAAGGAAGTAAAGTGTCCCTGGAGCTCATGTCTGGAGAAGCACAGAGGTGACAGAAGCCCTGTCTTGCCCATCCCTCTTTCCCTTCCAACCCTAGCAGTGCCCAGCAGGCAATGGCCCTGGATGTACTTTCACTCCTAGTGGCAGGTGAGGACCCAAGAGCACCAGACAAGACCATGGTCTTGCTAATGAAACATTTAGCCTCATGCTTCCTGAGCACCTATGTAGGTCTTGCTCTGGAATACAAACGTGAAGAAGCCATAGTCCCAGTTGAAATGGGTCCAAGATGAGGTTAATAGGTGGGACTTCTGTGCAGGATATTCTATCTGCTCTGATGTTACCATTCTGTTAGGAGAGCCTCACTGGCCAGTCTTCTGTCCTGAGACTTTCACTGCAACAAAATAGACACGAATCCTATCTTTGACCACTTTATTTTACCTAATGCCTCCAGAAGTTGGCCTATGGTTCTCCATCTCTCTCTTCCTCCTTCCCCTCTCCCTTCTCCACTCCCCTTCTATTCTCTTCTCTCTCCCCCTCTCCCTCTCTCAAGTGTCTGATGATTTTTCCTAAACATTATAATACATTCAAACCAGGAGGAATGTGAGAAGAGGCTCTCAGGACAACTAATTAGCTTTATTTTTCATAATCTCATTTAAGCCTCAAACCAATGTTGTTAAGTAACAAAATCATTGAGGTTGTGGATACTTTTAACATACCAGTTTGCAGTAGAGGAAACTGAGGATCAGTGGAGTTAAGTGGTAGGGCTGTGATTTGAATCCTTTTGATGCCAGAGCTTGATTGCTTACTCCACTGTGCTCTTGAAATGCAGGAAGTGAGCATGAGAAATTCTGTGGACCTTTCTCTTGGGGTCTGAGATGATGTGGTGTGGGAATAAATGAGTGTTGGAGTGCAGGGATGACTCAGTCCAGGGAGAGAGTTTGAGAAATGTGGTTGAGCGCTGCTCCAGGAGATCACCTGTGGGTTATTATCTCCAGACGGTTGAAGAAGAAGCTTTGATAAAGAATAACAACACCTGTAAGGACTTCCTCATCGAGGCCATGAAATACCATCTGCTTCCTCTGGATCAGAGGCTCTTGATTAAGAACCCAAGGACCAAGCCCAGGACCCCAGTCAGCCTGCCCAAGGTAAGCTCCAGCCCAGTCACTGCCAAGAGTCAGGAGTCTGTCCTGGGAGAGTGGATGGCTGCCTGCATCATGGTTGCATTTAGGACCTAGGAGACGGAGTCTGCTGGTTCTTCTTGAATCTGCTGGTACCTCTCTCTTCTGGGGTGTTCCTTTCCTACGAGTTTCAAGGTAACCTCCAGTGTCCTCAGGGAGGTTTGAGAGTAACTAAGAGCTCTTCCCTCTCCCTCCTTCTTTTTCATACCATGATTTGGGCTCTATCTCTATTGGAAGCTGAAAATGGCTGTATTGATCTTACTTAGTGGTAGCTACATCAATTCTTCTAGGCCATTCTTCAAGTCAGTCTGGTTCCTTCCCTCACCACAGAGCCATAAAAGACAATTAGGGCTGCCAGAGGAGAAAAGGGGCCTCAAGGAGTCGGACAGGTAATGGAAGAGGGGAAGGAAATGGGGAAATGGGAACTTGTGAAGGTGCAGCTAGAGGAAGGGAGGGATGATCATAGAAAGGGACCCTACCATCGCGTTTACGCAGGGTACTGGCTGCCTCCATTCTTTGCAAGTCTCCTCCCCTCTCTGGTCTTCGGTTAGTTCCCTTTTCTGCAGAACGAAAGGTGCTGTACTAGATGATCTCCAAAGTCCTTTCTGGCTTGGCACTCGAGTAGTCTTTCTAGGATCCTTATGTGCTGGTGTCTGGGGGAAGGTCCCAGCCAACTCAGCAGGAAAGGTGGGAGGAGAGAATGAGTCGTGTAGGCCCATTAACTACACAGTAGGCCGCATCAGGGAATTATTTAGCACTTGCTCTGTCCTCCTTCTCCTCCTCTTTCCGGCTGGCTGCCACACTCCTTGCCTGCCGCTCCCAGGAAGGCTTTCACAAGGGTAGAGAAGCAAGTGGTTGTCCAAGACTAGATACTGGGATTCTCTGAGCTGTGCCGTCCTTTTTCCCCACTCTACTCCATGACCCTGGATCATTTAGAGTATAGTGGTTGCAATGTAAATGGATGTTACAAATTTCCCCAGATAATACAAGCAGTTAAAAGGTACAGCTACTAACCATAAAGTCGGCAGTTCAAATCCACTAGCCACTCCTTGGAAACCCCACAGGGCAGTTCTACTCTGCCCTATAGGGTCACTATGAGTCAGAATCAACTCAATGGCAACAAGTGTTATGTGCCAAGCACTGTGTGGATGGTATCACATGCATATTTTAACTAATCTTCTCAACAACCTATCAGGTTGGGACAGTTGTCATTCTAGTTCTATAAATGAGAAAATGGAAGTTCAGAAAGGTTAAGTAACTTGTCCAAGGTCAACATAGCTTATGTGGTAGAACCAGGGTTTGAACTGAGACTTTTTCACCCTCTAAACCTATTCTCTGAATTCGTACCATCCTGTGTCCGGCTTCACCTTTTAAACCTGAAAGCGTATACCTGTCTGCCTGGAGTTGCCTAGTGCTGATTACACTGTGCACCTGCATTAAGAAAGGGCCTTGCTCTGGCTGGCCATTTGCCTTACTACATGCTGATGCCTTTTGTTGAAATATTGCAGTGAAACTTCTTTATATTTTTCAAAGTGAAAATAACAGCTTTATTTAATCACAGAAATATATACTCATTGTAGATTGTTAAAAAGATACTGCAAGTTTGAAATAAGAAAGTAAAATTCACTGAAATACCTCCACCCAGGGGCAATCACTTCTACCGTTTTGGTGATTCAGTGCACTCCAGACATATCTGTGTGCAATTATTCAAAAATAGATAAAAATATACACTTTTAGATAAATGGGAACTTGCTATACAGATTGAAATCTTTTCCCCCTACTCAACCATGTGCTATAGACCAATTTCTATGTTATCAGGATAGAAATCAGTATTTTAATTGTGATGGGTGCATGGTATTCAACTGTATCTATGTATCATCATTTATTTAACAATCCTCTATTGATAGGCTCTGTAGTAATTTTGAGGTTTTTGATATTATAAACACTGTGTGTCAAATATCCTTGTATGTACATCTTTGTATATTTATGCAATTACCTCCTTAGGATAAATTCTTAAAAGTGGAAAAGGTATATGCGGTTACCATTTTTAGAGAGTTCTATATATGCTTCCAGGAAGAGTGCACCTTTTTACACTTCCTCTAAAGGTGCACCTGACCCAAGCCATGGTATTTTCAGTTGCCTCATACACATGTGAAAGCTGGACAATGAATAAAGAAGAAGAATTGATGCACTTGAATTATGGTGTTGATGAAGAATGTTGAATATACCATGGACTGCCAGAGGAACAAACAAATCTGTCTCGGAAGAAGTACAGCCAGAATGCTCCTTAGAAGCAAGGATGGCGAGACTACGTCTCACATACTTTGGACATGTGATCAGGAGGGATCAGTCCCTGGAGAAGAACATCATGCTTGGTAAAGTGGAGGGTCAGCGAAAAAGAGAAGGACCCTCAGGGAGATAGATTGACACAGTGGGCGCAACAATGGGCTCAAATATAGCAACAATTGTGAGGATGGTGCAGGACTGGGCACTGTTTCGTTCTGTTGTACATCGGGTCGCTATGAGTCGGAACCGACTCGACAGCACCTAACACGTAACAGCAACTACTAGTAGAGGAAAGCACCTGTTTTCTTCACACTTTTGCCAACAATAGGTATTAGACTTATAAATAGTTGCCAGTTTGGTAAAAGATGGCATCTTGTTTTATTTTGCATTTCTTTATTTATGAGTGAGTTTGATCTTGGTTTCATATAATTATTGGTATTTGTGTTTCTTTTTTCGGAGAATTCTCTGTTCATACCCTTTGTTCATTCTTATATTGGGCTGTACATTTTTTTTATTAATGGCTTTTAAGGGTTCTTAAGGGTACATTAAAGAAGTTAGGTCTTTATTATATGTATTTCAAATATTTTTTCCTTGGTATGCCGTTTGCCTTTTAACTTGTTTATAACAATCTTGAATTTTGAAAAAAACTTTTCTTTAAATAGTCAAATTGATCTATGTCCTGCTTTGTAGCTTGAGTTTTGCATCATGCTTAGAAAGGTTTTCCCTACACTGAGATTACTTTTAAAAAAAATTTTCTCCAAGTACTTTTGTAATTTTTGTGTTTTACATTTGAATCTTTGATCCACTTAGACTTTATCTTGGTGTAATATGTAAGGGTAGGGATTCAGCTTTATTTGTATTGCAGATGATGAGCTAGTTGCCCCAAAGTTATTTTATTGAGTAATCAATCCCTTTCTCTCCATTGATTTTAATGCCACCTTCATTATCATCTAAATTCCCACAAGCTCTGTGCCTTGAGAATGTGATTCTAAGGCGCGCTATTGTTTTGTATGGAGGAGCCTTTACATCCCTGGGTTTTCAGCAGGCCTTCTCACTTGTCTCTGTGACCTTGACGGACATGAGCCATATTCCTCTTTTCCCTGAGGAAACGGTGATTCTAATCCTACACAGTGTCAGGTTATAAATGTATTCTCTCATAAATGTATTCTGGAGCTAAGCTGACCCAGGTTCTTCGTATGAAGACCATACCCAGTGACCTTTCCTTTCTAGATTCCACATCTAGCTCTTGCCACATCTATCCATAAAAAGACGGCTTTAAAAATCAAAACCAAAAGCCTGGACTAAGCAAGCTGGGAGTCCTTCCCAACCTTCCGGGTATTGAATCTATACTAATTGAGAAGGAGGCCAGCCCTTGTTTCAGGAGACCAAGGTCAACCCCTTATCACTGCTACTCCTTAGGACATTTGTTTTCAGAGTGAAAAATGTTTACACTCCTGGGCACCTAGCCTCCTGCAGGCAACTAGAACCATGGCTTCCTTTGAATCTGTTGAAGGAAGGAAAAAAAGTCATCTCTGCTCTTGGCCTCATTGTTCTCCTGTTTTTAATCCTTGAGTGATTTAAGGTTATATTGTCAAACCTCCTTCTCAAACTATACCTCTATCATCAGTGTTTGGGCAGTTAAATTTAATAAGCAATCACCACTGGGGGTTTGAGGAATTGGGGTGTGCTAAGGGCAATGATCACTAGATTGTATCACTAAATCTTCATAATAATGTTGTTGTTGTTAGGTGCCCACAAGTTGCTTCCAACTCTTAGTGATCCTGTGTACAGTAGAACAAAATACTACCCTGTCCTGTGCCATCCTCACAATCGTTATGCTTGAGACCATTGTTGCAGCCACTGTGTCAGTTCATCTCCTTGAGGGTCTTTCTCTTTTCCACTGACCTTCTCCTTTACCAAGCATGATGTCCTTCTCCAGAGACTGGTCCCTCATGATAACATGTCCAAAGTCTGTGAGACAAGTTTCACCATCCTTGCTTCTAATGAACATCTGGCTGTACTTCTTCCAAGACAGATTTTTTTGTTCCTTTGGCAGCCCGTGGTATATTCAATATTCTTCGCCAACACCATAATTCAAAGGCATCAATTCTTCTTTGGCCTTCCTTATTCATCACCCAGCTCCCACATGCATATGAGGTGATTGAAAACACCATGGCTTGGGTCAGGTACACCTTAGTCCTTTAAGTGCCTATCTTTGCTTTTTAAAACTTTAAAGAGATCTTTTGCAGCAGCTTAATTCACGGTAATAACCCATTGCCATCAAGTCAATTCCAACTCACAGTAACCCTATAAGACAGAGTAGAACTGCCCCATAGAGTTTCCAAGGAGCACCTGGTGGATTTGAACTGCCGATCTTCTGGTTAGCAGCTGTAGCACTTAACCACTACACCACTAAGGTTTCCACTCACAGTAATAGCTAGGTATTATTTGTATCCCAACTCAGAGGCTTAGAGAAGTTAAGTAACTTGGCCACTTACACAGCCATTAAGTGCAGAGCTGGAGTGTGAACTGAGGTCTGTCCTACTCCAAAATCTATGCTTAATCTTTTATATTAAATTTCCTCCCACGGAACAGGTTTTGGTGGCAGATGAAATTTAATTTCAGATTTATTGAGGTATAAAAATTTACTCGCATTAAAATTCACTTTCTAGGGATATAATTTGATGAGTTTTGATAAATGCATATACCATGTAACCACCACTCCAGTCAAAATATAGAATATTTTAATCACTCCAAAAATTTCCTTTGTTCCCCTTTGTAGTCAGTCTCCTTCTTCTGCCCCCAGGCCCCGGCAACCAGTGATTTGAACCTACCGCTATAGCTTTGCATTTTCCAGAATGTCATATAAATAGAATCATACAGTATATAGTCTTTTGAGTTTGACTTCTTTCTCTTAGCATAATGCTTTTGAGGTGTATCCATGTTGTTGCATATGTCAGGAATTCATTCCTTTTTATTGCTGAGTAGTAGTCCATTTTATGGATGTACCACAATTTGTTTATTTGTTCACTAGTTGATGGACATTTAGATTGTTTCCAGTTTTGAGCTATTACAAATAAAGCTGCTGTGAACGATAGGTCTTTGTGAAGACGTATGTTTTAATTTCTCTCGGGTAAATACCTTGGAGTGGAATTGCCAAGTTGTATGATAAGTATATGTTTGATTTTATTAGAAATTACCAAACTGTTAGTTATTCCACAGTCTTATCAGCACTTCATATCGTCTAGTTTGTTAGATTTTAGACATTCTAGTAGAGTGTGGTGGTACCTCACTGTAGCTTTAATTTGCATTTCTCTAATGATTATTGATGTTGAGCATCTTTTCAAGTGCTTTATTTGCCATCCATACTTTTCTTGGGTGAAATGTCTGTTCAAATTTTTTGCCCATGTAACTCTGGTTGAGTTGTAAGACCTTTTGTTTTATGTATTCTGGATATGTCTTTGTATCAGATATATATTTTGCAAATGCTTTCTCCCAATTTGTGTCCGTCATTTCATTTTCTTAGCAGTGTCTTTGGAAGAGCAGAAAATTTTAATTTTAATGAAGTTTGGTTTATCAATTTTTTTTCTGCTATGATCTGTATGTTTTATGTTCAAGCTAAAAAATCTTTGCCTAATCTAAGGTCACAAAATTTTTCTCCTATACTTTCTTCTAGAAGTTTTAAAGTTTCAGGTTTTATATTTAGGTCTGTGATCCATTCTAGGATGATTTTTTTTTTTCTAAATGTGGTACATAAAGTGTCAAGGTTAATTTATTTTACATTTGGATATCCACTTACTCCGTATCATTTCCTAGAAAGATTATCCTTTCTCCACCAAATCACCTTGACATCTTTGTTGTAAATAATTGACTATATATGTATGGGTCTATTTCTAGACCCTATTCTGTTCCATTTATCTATTTGTCTATCTTTACACCAAGGCCATGTTGCCTTGATTACTAGCTTTATAGTAAGTCTTCAAATCAGGTAGTGTGAGACCTCCAATTTTGTTCTTCGTCAAAGTTGTTTTGAATATTCTAGATTTTTCACATTTCCACATAAATTTTAAAATCTGTTTGTCAATTTCTATAAGAAAGCCCATGGGGACTGTGGATTGTGTTGAATCTATAAATCACTGGGCAGGGGAGAAATAGACATCTTAATAATACTAAATCAGTACTGTTAATAATACTGATTCATGAACACAGTATATCTCTCCATTTATTCAGGTCTTTAATTTCTCTCAACAGTCTTTTACAATTTTCAGTTTTATGGGTCTTGAACATTTTCTGTTAAATTTGTCCTCAGATATTTCAGTTTTTGATGCTATTGTAAATGATACTTTAAAAATTCTAATTTCTAATAGCTTATTGCTAAATGTAGAAATACAATTGGTGAGAACGCTTATTTAATGAAGAAGGAAAGGTCTAGGGGTGGAAGGTTTTACTTGTTTCTGGAAAACAGAGACAGTAGCTTCAGGAGATTACTGAGTACCCAGGCTGACACTACGGGCAGGTATTTAGGGTTCTCTTACTTACCTGCTTACTTGTAGGTTTCATGATCGCAGGCATCATTCATTGGTGTCCTCAGCACACAGATCAGACCCTGGCGCAGGGTGGGCATTAGTAAAAATTTTCCTGAATGAAAGAAGCATATTTTTAAAGAAGAAATAACCTCATGGGGATATAGTTCTGTTTATATCACACCTAGTTTTTTTCCCCAGTGCTTGTCAGCATTCACACGTGTTTTCACATGCATGTAGTGAGGATTTATGTCCCACTTTATATCCTCCTGTTATCACTAATATAGATCGACCCTGCAACATTTGGTTCAGCCCTAAAGTCCAATATTGAATGTTCCTGTGAGTTAGAAGGGTTATGAGGCACTTTGATTTTTTTTTTTTTTAAAAAAGCAATAAACTATAAATGATCATGAATGCATTAATTCATTAATTCATTCACCCAACATACTTTCATAGAGAAATCACTAATTGCCAGGCACTGGGCTATGTGCTCAGAGCCCTGGTGGCACAGTGGTTAAGAGCTACGGCTGCTAACCAAAAGGCCGGCAGTTCCAACCTACCAGCAGCTCCTTGGAAACCCTATGGGACAGTTCTACTCTGTCCTATAGGGTTGCGATAAGTCGGAAGACTCGACAACAATGGGTTTGTTTTTTGTTTTTTGTTTTTGTTTGTTTGGGCTATGTGCTGGGGCCATAAAGGCTCATATGACCTGGTCCCTGCCCCAAGAGACTCCCAGACTAGGGGGAGGGGAGACAGATGTAAAAAGACAATGCAATGCAGCGTGAAAGTGCCACAATGGGGTATGGGTAAGATGTTCTGGGAGGGCTGAGAGGGATGAGGAGTGAGGGAAAGCTTTCTGCAGGACCTGAAGCCTGAACTGAGTCTCCAAGGCCAAAAGTAAATTGTCTGTGAGGATGAACATACAGAAACTGGTTTATATGACTGCAGGAGAGAACTGGCTCACACCTCTGATGAACAATTAGAGTAATTTGTATTTTGTGCCTTGTTTCTTCTCTGGGTCACTGTCCTTATCACCAAAGTCATTGATGATGATACATGTACGATTGTTATTAAAAACAACAGTAATGACAACCAATTACTGAGTAGCCTCCTTGTGTTTTAGGCTAAGCAATTTATGTACATTATCCTATTTTGTCTTCATAACAACTCTGGAAGCTTTAATGTTACAGAAGACTGAGATTCAGTGAGATTGAGTGATTTGCCCATAGCTTCACAGCTCGTAAGTGACAGCACTAGGACTTGAGTTTAGGTCTGGCAGACTCAAAGCCTATACTTCTAACCACTACACAATACCAACCCCCACAATGATGATAATTTAAAAAAACCCTGCTGCTTTCCTGTCAATTCCGACTCATAGCAACCCTATAGGATAGAGTAGAACTGCCCTATAGGGTTTCCAAGGACTGGCTGGGAGATTCGAACTGCCGACCTTTTGGTTAGCAACCTGAGCTCTTAACCACTGTGCCACCAGGGCTCCATGATGATAATAGCAGATCCCAATTACTGAGGACTTACCATATGCAAAGCACTGGGCTGAGTGATTTACATTTATTATCTCATAGGATTTTTATAATTGTAATTACCCCATTTTACAGATTAGGAAATTGGTTCTTGGCTTATGTCATCTACTCATCATGTATTAGTTATCTATTGCTGCATAATGAATTACCCTAAACTTGGTGGCTTAATACGGCAAACATTTATTATCTCACAGTTTCTGTGAGTTAGGAATCTGGGAGTGGCTTAGCTGGGTCATTCCAGCTTAGGATAGCTCATAAAATTGCAGCCAAGCTGTTGACTGGGGCTATAGTCATCTCAAGGCTTGTTTTGGAGAGGATCTGATTCCAAACTCACTTCTGTGGTTTCTGGCACGTCTCAAGTTTCTTGCCATGTAGGCATCTCTATAGGCTACCTGTGCATGCTCGTGACAAGGTAGCTGGCTTTCTTCTCCCTAGGGCGTCCTCATGACATGGCAGCTGGCTTCTCCCAGAGTGAATGATTCAAGAGCAAGAGAGTAAGAGAGCGTACCCAAGACTGAAGCTGCAGTCTTTTTATAACCTAATCTCGGAAGTAATGCCCCATCATTTATACGGTATTTTATTTGCTAGAAGCAAGTCACCAAGTCTAGCCCACATTCATGGGGAGGGGAATTAAGTCCCATGTCTTGAGTGGAGGAGTATCAAAAAATTTGTGGACATATCTTAAAACACAGCTAATAAATGGCTAAGCTGAGATTTGTGTCCAGGGTGACTGACTCCATCCAGAGTCTGTGCTCTTTAACTGTTCTACTGCTTCCAAATTTCATAAAAAAATTTCAGGTGGATACTGTGTAGAAAGAAACCTGATTCTGGCCCTTTGGTGATTTTTAATTTTAAGATATCACTCTGAGAAAGTAAAATAGAAACATGTAAATGGCCAAATAAGTGGAGGAATAGGAGAAATTGAGGGGATAATTGAGGTAGCTGGAGAAGCAACCTCAGGAATTCTAAAGGCAGGCTAGTTTGGGCTTTCGTGAATCTAGTCCAGATAGGCTACTGACAGAGCAAACTTTCAAAACACAGTGATGGAGAGAGATTTGCAGTATTCTCAGCAAAACTCAGCAGTGAATATGTAGCCAAGTCCCTTCCTTGAAAGGAATATGACAGCTTTGAGCTAGCTGAACAGGCTAATAAGGATGTTTTTTCCTGAGCTGCATATGCACAGATCATACTGACACACTCAAGATGGAACAGCTAATGGCATAATCTTGGCTCCCACACATTCACCACCCAGCACTTTCCCTGGGGCTTGGTTGCTATGGACGACCAGAGACTGTCTCCCAGTCACTCAGAACACTCCTACGTTTCCCTGTTCCAAAGATGGCAATATAGAAATGAGGTTCCAGGAATATGCAAATGAACCCTTTGGAAATGTGCAGAACCTGGCACTTTTCACTGTCATTCCAGTTCAGTTGACGTCTTTATCCACCTCTTTAAAATGACTCTCAAAAGCCATTTTGGCTAGAAGTGGGCAGCTTTCTCCTGAGTTGTGCTGTGCTCGGTGTTGTGAGCAGTCTGTTGGCACAGTAGGTAGGATGACCTGTCACCTGGGCCAGGCCCCTGGATAGGCACTTTCATCTTGGTCCTCTAAATGGATCCAGCCTCCACCCCGGCAAAAATCCTGGGGCCTGAAAAAACCCCACCATCATCCCTGGAATTAGTGGCAAACACCCTCCCATTATCAGGTTCATAAGTCCCCTTTTCTACCATTTATTGGGAGTCTGTTTTTTAGGAACTGCTTTAAGTAATAATATGATGATGGTGTTGATCTAATGATAGAAGTTAACAATTATTTACTTGTACTATTTATCAAACACTATGCCAAGTGCTTTATATCTCTTAAGCCTCTTGATACTGGTATGAAAAACATCCTATTATCCTGATGTGACAGATAATGAGAATAAAGCTTATAAGCTATTAAGTGACTGGGCTGATATTTGAACTCAGAAGTGTAACTCTAAAGCCCATTTTCCCGGCTCCTCTTTCCCTCTGGGCCTTGCCCCCACGTTTCCTGGTCTCAGGCCCCTGTTGTCTCTGCACCTTGGCTGTCAGTACGTGCCTAGAGCACCTGTTGCTCAGGAACCTGCTTGGACAAGTCTTCTGGCTCGACCTCGACATGCTCCTTCGGATGAACTCTTGGTGTTAGCCCTGCGGCCCCACGCACCAGGGTAAGAGAGACTCTCGCTTCCTGCCCTGGCCCGAGGGACCGACTGGCTGGGCCTGCCTTCTGCCCAGCATACCGGTCATGGAAGAGGGTTTGGATACACACTCTACTCTTACCTGATGGAAAAAGTGTGTAAAGCCCAGGTTGTTCCTCTACTGTGATTTTCACCCTCAGTGGAGATTCTAATGCTTATGTCGTCCTGAGGCTGGGGCTAGGGCCTTGATCCACCATGTGGGCTGAAATTTCTGTTCTGTTCACCGACTGCCCCTTTCCCTGGCCAGACTCTGGTACCTAATGGCTCTCAGACATAGGGTAGTTGTCATATCCATGAGGATGGACTAACATGCCTTCATTCCCAATCTTTGGAAAACTGCCCAGGCTACAGTCATACTGGTGGAATCAGAATCATCTATATGAAAGAGATAGCATTACATATGTATTTAAAAATCACCCTGTTAGTGCTAGGAGTGAAATTTCCTTCCTTAGAAATCAGATAGTCTTTGCATGGTCTGACTAATCTCCCTAAAATAAATGACCATTGGCATTTCCAAAGTGAGAGTGTTTTCCTTGGGAGGTATCTGATAACCACCTCCCACAGTGAGTCTGGCTCACTCATGTTCTATCAACCAGAACTTTCCATTCACTAGAATTTCTGCAACCTCCATTGCAGTGACAGTTGAGATTTGGGATCAGGACCCTGAAAAGCCCGGCAGGACTGCCAAGTACATTTCAATTCTTGGGAGTGATTAAATATGTTCGCTGTGCATAGTTTTTAGCCTAGGACCAGTTCTTATAGTTTATAGTTTATTGTGATTCTTATACATAAGATGGCTTGTTCTTATTCAGCGTTACCTTGAAGGATAAATGTTAAATAGTGCTCACTAAATAAGCTGGTTTGATGCAGCAATTTCTATTAAAGATATTACAAATCTTAAATAAATTGGGATTTTAGGTGTATTGGGGGGAGAAAGAAATATGCCTATTGATCTCCCTGGACCTGAGTTTCTGGAAATGTAAAATGAGGCTTGCAGGACATAATTGTTCAAGTCTTCTTGCTCTGACACCCTGTAGTCTTAACTAGCTTGAAGTTTATAATGTCAGATGTAATACATGCAGACTTTGGGAAATACTCATTTATGTCTAATTGGTTACTATGAGCTGGTATCTATGGAAACAACTATTTGTTTGTATTCAAGATGGAAAATTTGTGTTTTTTGCTTTGAATGGTGAACACAACATGAGTATAGTGCTCCTTGTACAAGGGCTTCTTGCAACACCTGCCGTAAAAATCAGCTTTCTTATGCCTGTGAGAGAGATAGAATGTCCACTTGTTCCTTCCTGCTGCCTTAAGCTGCTTCCACATTTTCAGAAACTGATGGTCCCACCCTACAAAAACCTCATCATTACTCTCTTCAATCATTGTACAAGTTTTGAAAATTAAAATTTGTCTCTTATCAGTGGTTTTGAGTTCAATAGCAAGTTTATTTTGAAAACCTTGTCCTATATTATTTTTGTCTTTCTACTTTCATGTAGAAAATTTTACTTTAATGTAAAAAATTTTATACTTCTAGAATGTTGATTTCTGTGTTACTTTGAAAGTCCCCAGCGATGAGTGGCGGATTTTCCCTGATCTGAATGTACCTTTCTCACCCTTGATGGAAGATGGTTTCTGGGGTGTGGCACCCTGAAAACTTTGCTTTTTTTTTTTTTTTACAAAGAAATCAGGTACCTTGTGCAGAGAATAAGCAACCTTTCTTCTGGTGACTGAGAAAAGCTGGGAAAAGCTCTCTCTCTCTCTTTTATTTTGTTTTCCTCAATGTTTCCAGAATTGTAATTTGGTTTTCTAACATGTTTCAACCAAAGAAAGTGACATTCCAGCCTATTTTGTGTACTCTTTACATTTAATTCTTTGTATATCCTACTCACTTTTACTCACTATTTCAAATATTATTTCAAACCAATAGTTGAGTCCTCACTTTTTCCTGGCACCATTAGGCACTGGGGATATCTTGGTGACTGAGGCAGATGAGCTGTCTGCCCTGGCACAACTTGCTGTCTAGGAGGGAAGACAGACAAGTTACTGAACGGTTACAACACAATGCGGGGCGTGTTTTTATGGGAGAACATGGGGCATACAGGAGCCCAGAGGAGGGACATATCATTCAGACTTGGAGGTCAGAGAAATAAGTCTTCTCGGAGAAAGTGACATATAAACTGAGACCTGAAAGTTAAGCAGGTGTTAAAGCAGAGGAATCTGAAGGGGAGGGTATGGGGTGGAGGGTGTTCCATGCAGAGGGAATAGCTTGTGTGAGGGCCTGGGGTGCCTGAAGAAGTCATTGCAGAAAGAAAAGTAAAAACTGGTTTTATTCTCGCTCAGTTCCAAGGATCAAATTTCAGAGAAAGTCCTCTCAATAGTTTGCCTTTGGTCTAGTCTTATCAGCTCAAAACTAGAAGAGCAATGCAAGTTCTAGGTGAGTTTATGAACACATTCTGCCCTGAAGGAGTAAAGATGGGCATTGTCTGAAGTCAACAAGAGGCTGTGTTCATTAACATCTCCTTGAACAGCCATGGATGCTTATCTAAGCCAAGAATTACAGATGGAAAGGAATGTGGAATTCAGCTGTCTCGGAATTCCCTGAAAAGACTGCTCTTGACACAGAGCAGTTGACCCTCTGAGCTGAGGCATTCAGGAAGGTCAAATGCAGAATGTTAATTTCCAAAAGTAGCAGCAGCAGCTGTAAGCCTGCACAGTGTGTCCTCGGTTGCTTTGGGATTCTGCAGATGTCAGAACTGAATTCAGAGTTTTTGAATACTGGTCCCTCACATGTGGCCAAAGACAGCTGTGGATTAACTGATGACAAGTGACCACCCAGATGGGCAGTGCTGAGCCTGAATCTGGAATCCTGGGGGATAAATAATTAATCTTGAGGAATGGTTGTCAGCCTGGTTTTGCCTCGCTATATATATTCCCCACATGAGGAATGTGCTCCTGTGAGCTCATGCAGATTTTGATGATCACTCCTCCTCCAAAATTATATTGTGGGGAAGTAAAGAGCACTATGATAATTCAAATGGCAAAAATTGTTAATGGCACGTCAAGAAATTTCTACAAACTATGGGCTAAGACAGGGGTTCTCAAAGTATGAACCTCAGAACAAGAGCATTAGCATCACCTTGTGACAACTTGTAATAACTTGTTAGAAATGCAAATTCTCAGGCCCCACCGCACATCTACTGAATCAGTATATCTTGTTAAAATTTGTGTTTTAACAAGCTCTGCAGGTGATTCTGATGCATGCTAAAGTTTGAGAACCACTAGGGTAAATCAGGCTGCAGGTAATGAGAAAATCCGAGTGATATCGGCTGGCTATACATTCCACTCTTTCTCTCTATTCAAGAGAGCGTACTGGAATGCCAGTGAGTGAGAGTGATTCATTATCAGGACAGCCATGAATCTGCATGAGTTTATTAAAATATGTAAACTATTGTTAACGTTGGTACTTGAATTTATATTAATAACAGATAACTTGTTACGAGAATCACAACGGGGACACCACAGTGAGGAAATGCAGTAAAACTAATCTAGCTTGAGCAGTGGCTTTCAGTTTTATTTAGGCCACAACCCACAGTAAGATGTATTATATATATGTATATATATATGTAACATATATATATGCTGAGCCCTGGTGGTGCAGTGGTTAAGAACTTGGCTGCTAACCAAAAGATTGGCAGTCTGAATCCACCAGCTGCTCCTTGGAAACCCTTTGGGGAAGCTCTATTCTGTCCTATAGAGTTGCTATGACTCAACAGCAAGGTGTTTCATTTTATATATATACATGTAAGTATTTATATAGTTGCTACCCAGAATATACATACGTATGCGAATAACCAGAACAAATATTTCACGAAACAACATCCTTACTATGATATTTTCTGTGCTGTTCTCTTAAAAGTATGCTCGTTGGAATACATTAAATTGACCTCATGATCCACTAACGAAATGCGACCCACGGTTTGAAACCATAGATGTTGAGAGCTGTCTTTGCATGGACACTGTCTCTAGAGCAGCAGAGGTGTGGGGCTGGCCTCACCTCTGTGCCAGGTAGACTTGAGTTACAGTTCCTGTTCCACCACTCTTAGCTCTGTGACCTTGGGCAATTTACGTAGGTTCTCTGGGCTTTACTTTCTTCCTTTGTCAAAGAAGATGATAATACAGTAAAACCTGCAAAAGCCGGAGCCTGTGCAAGGCGGAAACCTGTCAGAGAAGGAAAACTCAAATATTTTCCAGTAATAGAGAGTGATAGAGAAGTGGTAAGACTGCACCTTGTCAAAGGCGGAAGACTTGTGAAACCCAGAAAAACCAGGCAGTTCGGTTGAGTTCCGGCTTTCACAGATTTCACTTTACGTACCTCACAGAGTTGTGGTGACCGTTGACTGAGGTAGTGTCAGTAACATGCTTTACACAGTACCTGGCCATGTAGTTAACTACTTTACTTGTGGAAACAGTACAGTTAGCACTATTTTCCAGAACATCATCAGTTAAATAAGTCTTTGTAGTAAACACCACAAAGCAGTGTTCTACAAGTTTTTTCTTTACTGCACTGAGTAAGTGCCCCTTGCAGTCTAGGCATTCAGAACTGTTTTTTTGAAGTAACTTTTATGTTAAAATGCATGCAGATTTTGTGCTCTATTTCAAAATATGTTCGCGTTTGTTTGCTATAACCTCCCCACCCCCCAATCCTTGACAGCACTGAGATTGCTGAAGATGCCCTGAGTGGCTTCATGTACCCCCAACATAGCCCTGAGCAGGACAGTCTGGGAAGCACAGACCTTATGATCGTCTTTCTGTGGGAAGGTGCTAGTTAGACTTATCTTGACAATTCATACCTTTTGGTGATTAGGGGCAGCATCTCCATGTATATAGCTCTGTAAACTGGCATATCAAATCACCCACAGACCCCAGCAATAAGCTTGTGGAAGTACCAGGGATTGGCCACCCATTATTCCAGGTGCTGGGGAGACCCACCTAATGTCCACTTGTCTTTCTGGAGGTCATGATTGTGGTTGGCGGCCAGGCACCCAAGGCAATCCGCAGCGTGGAGTGCTATGATTTCGAGGAGGACCGGTGGGATCAGATCGCTGAGCTTCCCTCCAGGAGATGCAGAGCAGGTAAGCAGCACCATTTCCCAGTTCTGCGGGCTGCCTTTCCCCCAGCGTTTCTCTGCTCAGTGCCAAAAGTCATGCGTTTCTCCTTGTTTCCTCTAACGTTTGTGCACTGTAGGCTCCTTTCCTCTTTGCCACTTGCACAGTTTCTAGCTGCCCCTTCTAGGGTCAGTTCTTATGTGCAATTCAATTATTTGCTTGAATCAAACACAATTAGAAAAGCAAATGCAAAAAGATATCGAATGAGCCTCATAATGACTTGAAATATGTAAAGTTGGAAATTGTCTTCTGTGATGAGTTATTCATGTGCCTGTCTTGCTCCACAGTTGCCACTCCTCAACATGATAAACTGCCTAAGATAACCTTGATGCCTTGGTTTCCTGTGCCTCAGGTGTGGTGTTCATGGCTGGCCACGTGTACGCGGTGGGCGGGTTTAATGGCTCACTGCGTGTGCGCACGGTAGATGTGTACGACGGTGTGAAGGACCAGTGGACATCCATTGCCAGTATGCAGGAGCGCCGGAGCACACTGGGCGCTGCGGTGCTCAACGACCTGCTCTATGCAGTGGGAGGCTTTGATGGCAGTACTGGTAGGTCCAGGACGTATTCCTGACCCTGCCCAGCCTGTGTATACCCTCCATGCCACTTTATAGCTACTGCCCAGGAACATACCCATTCTTCTTCTTCACCCAGCTTTGGGTACCAGAGCCAGGACTTCATACACAGAACTGTCCATGTGCTGTGATTTCTAGGGCCCTAGGAAGTACCGTCGCCTCAGAGAGTCCTTTCTCTAGTTTCCAGTGTCTGGGAACCCATTTATTCAGAAGATGAGACTTAGAAAAAGAGCATGCTTACCCAGAGGATGTCTCAGGATTCTAATCTTAACCCTGCAGTGAACAGATGAGGGAACTGAAGTTCAGCGGTGGGAAGAGACTGGCTCAGAGCACATAGTGGGCTAGGGTGCCCACGTCTTTGTTCATCACTTTTCTGTTGCCCTGCTGATCCTTTGCACGGCTATTCCACAGCAGGAGAGTTCCCCTTGCTCCTGGTTTTTATCTAGCTTCAGAATTTGAATCAGAAACTATTAGTGGACAAAGATTTGGAGAGATTATCTTACCTCTCCTTATATCTCTAGGCAGATGTCACCATAGACAGTAACTCTATTAAACTAAAATAATATCCTTTGGTTCCTAGGGAGGTGAAAAAGAATATGTTTAACTTCTCTGGATATTCAATTTGTGTTCTCACAAATTGGTGACCTCTCCCAGCCTTCTCTCTACCTCACTCATATTATTTCAGGGTCTTTAGCCCCTCCTGAGGTTGCCTCTAGTGAACAGGACCTGGGAATAAAGAGAACAAAAGGCAATGAGACATTGTTTCTTTCAGAAATTGTTTTTGGCTGTAAGCAGAAAACCTGACTAAACTGTGGCTTAAACAAATGAGGAATTTTGTTTTATTCATGAAACAAGAAGTACAGAGGTCAGCAGTTGCTGACTTGGTCCAGTTGCCCAAGGATGTTGGGCCTGAGTTCTTTAAGTTTCTCTTGGCCTTCTCCTCATGATCACAAGATGGCTGTTAAAGCTCCAGCCAACACATTTGTGTTCTAGGGAGCAGGAAGCAGGCAGGGTGGCATCTGTATCAGAACAGCAAAGTCTATTGTGGAAATCCCCATCGGACTTCTGCTTAGCTCTCATTGACATGGTCATCTCTAGCTGCAAAAGAATCTGGGAAAGCGAGTTTTCAGCTTTCTGGTTGGAATAGATATGCAGTGAGGCAACCTCAGGTGTTCATGTGAAATAAAAGCTTTCCATTCTATAGGTTTAACAGTTTGCAATTACAAGGTAGTTCAGTTATTCTCCCGTCCTCTCACAAGCCACCCTCTGAGGCAAGTCTTAGCGGATCCGTCAGGTAGATGCACTGCAGGTGTGTTTAAGGGAGTTGCCCCAGACCACACAATGAGGCAGTGGTGGCACTGAGCCATACATGCAGGCTTCTAGCCCCCAGCTTTAGACTCTTCCCCCATCCTCACTACTACTCAGCACAGCAGGGTGAGGCCTGATGCCATGGAATGCTCATGAGTCTCTTGTCTCCCAGGCCTAGCGTCGGTGGAAGCCTACAGCTACAAGACCAACGAGTGGTTCTTTGTGGCCCCGATGAACACGCGGCGGAGCAGTGTGGGTGTGGGCGTTGTAGAGGGTAAGGAGGCAGCAGTGGGCCATTATCAGTCCCTGCCCTGGCACATGGGCCTTGTCCAGTGCCCAGCATCCCAGCATCATTTTGATGCTTTCTCTACCTGGTCACTACTCTGGATTAGGTGCTATTATCCTGATTAAATGGATGAGGAAAGTTGAGACTTAGAGAGGAGAAGCTACTGACCCAAGGCCCCACAGCCAAGAAGTGGTACAGCTGGGCTGGGGGGAGTAGGAGGAGACTAGAGGGGAAATGCTAGCCTTTTTGGCCACTTGTCAAGAGCTTTGTTAAAGGTTAGGGAGGGGAGAAGAGTGGGGAACACAGAGCTAGTATATAACCTAGACGTTTAATCTGGTGGGGGTGAGAGTTCCTTGTGTTTAATTAATATTGTTCTCATGTTTATACATTGAACATTAACAGACTATTGAATGAGGTGGGCACTCCTTCCCAGGTCTGATTACTCTGCGGGACACGTTGGTGGTGGAGTCCTGCTCTAGTTTGGAAATGTGTGTGGGGTGAGGTAGGGAAGGAGTGGTGACGTCTAGGGGCTGGTTAGACAGCACACCACAGTTTATAAAGGACTTTTACATTCATTTTTCTAATTTGCTATTCCCATAACCCCTGTGAAGGTGATAGGCAGGACTTGGACTTTCCTTCTTCTCCAGAGGGGGAAACTGAGTCTCAGAGGGATTAAGTGACGCACCCCAAGGTAGTAACTAGCACAATGCAGCCTTTAACCCAGGACTTCTGACTCCAAACCCAAGGCTTTTTCACTGTGCAACACTCCCTCAAAGGAGCCCTGGTGGCACAGTGGTTAAGCACTCGGCTGCTAACTGAAAGGTCTGCAGTTTGAACCCACCAGCCTCTCTGTGGGAGAAATATATGGCAGCCTGCTTCTGTAAAGATTATAGCCTTGAAAACCCTATGGAGCAGTTCTCCTCTGTCCTGTAGGGTTGCTGTGAGTCAGAATCGACTCCGTGTCAATGGATATTACACTCCCTCAGGCCATTAACAAACGCTAATAGATAGACATTTTATAAATATGTATGAGTTCAATGTACCAAAGTATAGAATATTATTTGAACTAAAATGTATTCTTTCAGGGTAACACTGATTCATTAATTTACCCTGAAGTGGGAATTTAGCTGGAATATCTGTGCATGCAGACAGGTATGCTGACATTGTCTCTTTCATGTACACACACACACACACACACACACACACACACATACATACACACATACACACACACATACACACACATACACACACACACACGTGTGCTTTGGGGAGAGTACAACCTGCAGTGAGTTAGATATTATTAGAAAGATTCTCTCCCTGCATTTCCTGGTCTCTACCAGTATTGTGTAGTTTACATTTTTATATAAAAGTGTATTATTCTAACATACTAAACGAGTCATCTTAGTGAATGCAGGGATTTTGTCCTCCTACCAAGATATATTATTTCTTGCAATCTCATACTCTTGGTGGAACAGAAATTGATTTGTCTGTCAAACGTAAGTGTTTTGTCTAGCCACCTTCCCATTTCCCCTCTTGTGCCTTAGCCAGAAATATCAAACAATAGACTAAGGGTTAAAAATAGCAAATCCCTGTTAATAGACTCAAGGAGAAACCTTGAGTGGGTATTTTTCAGCTGATGCAGGGTTGGAATGGTTGATGGGGGTTAGAGGAGGCGCCTTAATGGCTGTAATTTAAAATACTCCCCTTGACAAAGGCTTTTGTGAGCATGTTCTGTATGTGGAAGAAGAACAGTCTTGTAGCATGCCCTGTTGACACGGAGGACAGACAAGGGATTTATTTCTCTTACCCCTTGTGAATTTGAAGCTCTTTTGGATGTGGGTCACCCTGGGGCAGCAGAGTCCAATTTACAGCTTTGGGTAGAATATTGAGGGAGGAACTTAAGTGGACTCTGCTTCACTGTGGCCTTGGAGAGATACATCTCCACTTTGGCTTACTGTCTTCCCTCTGATCATCTCCCGACCATGGCTATGTAGTCTGAATGACATTGTAAAACAGTGAGGGGGATTAGGTTCATTTACTGCTGGCTACCTAGAGGAATTCCTACTTAGGAGAAGGACAGTGAGACTCTGAGTCTAGGCATAAGCTCCCCAGCAAAGAGGAGATGGTGTGTTACAGAGAGTTAGGTTTTCAGGTCTACAGGGGTAACCAACGTCCCGGGCCTGTTTCCTCCCTGAGGGGCTTAGGCTTTGGTGAGTGGCAGGCAGATGCGTGGGTAGATGGTTGCGCTGAACCAGGACCAACCTTGAGTGGCCTAGGCACTAGAGGAGCTGCAGAGGTGTTTTTTTTTTTTTTTTTTAACCTCTTGACTTAGATGGAACTAGGGAAGGAAGTGTTGCTTTCTTTCTGTGGGGTGAGTTAAGAGGACTCTGGGTTACAGAAAAAAACCAGGCTCAATGATGATAGAAGGAGAAATAGTTTTATATTTGATATAGCAGTAATCCTGATGGTACAGCATAATTTTGCGCCTGAGGATCCCTTTCTAACTTAAAATAATTGCAGATGCTCATGTACTGGTTGTATTCTTGGTATCTCTCAATTAAGAAGGCATGTAATGACAAAAAAAGAAACCTCTTGGTTAAGTAATCCTGTTAGATGAATTTACATTTGGTGGTGTTCGTTTAGTCGACAGTGAGTGTTTAAGGAGCCCCTGGTTTGCAAATTGTTGCTATAACCCCATGGTCCCCCATAGGTCAGAGGTCCACACGAGGTAGGACTCCTCCCCCCTTCTCCACACAGAAAAGACCCTCCCATTGCGTTCTAAGCCTATATCTTAAACCCAAAATGTTTCAATCTTTGCTATGGGACAGTTCAAATACCAGTTTCTCCCACCTTCAACCCTGTGCCCAACCTAACCCCAACCATAGGCAGAAATGATGGTCTTGGATATTGGCTTTGGTATTTTTATTTTAAAAATAGGTGATGGTGCTTCAGGGCTCTTGTGCATGCCTCAGAGATCACAAGGGAGTCTGCAGATCAATTCCAGCCACCCCAGGCCAGGATGTACACAGAATACTCCATTCACAAGCTCTTCCTGCTGGAGTTTAGGAATGAGTAGTAACAGTGGCTAAGACTGAGTTAGAGTTCTCATTGAAGAGTAGTTTTTTATATTTGCTCTGTCTGCCATTGTGAATCTTTAGCCACTAGATAGCTGGGCCCTCCAGCTTTCCATCTAGCCAGTGCCTTGTTCTGGAGAAGATTTGATGTAGTTCATCAGCAAGAACACATTGAGCCCCAGTGGTGCTAAGCCATAGCTTCATGCTGGGTATTTGGGGTACTTGCTTAGAAAGAGGTTCAGTGCTGCTTAAGAGGGAGGATAAAGCAGAAATGTGAAGGATGCTTAGCCTGGTTGGGGAGTGGGGTGGTGGTCTCCCCATAAGAAAGGGGCTCTGAACTCTAATTGAGGTAAGAGTGCCTTGGTGGGCTAGAGATGGCATTTCAGCCAAACTCTAGTTCCACACCAGTGTCCTCAGCACCACCATCAGTGATGTTTGTCTGTTCCAGGGAAGCTATATGCTGTTGGGGGTTACGATGGGGCTTCCCGCCAGTGCCTGAGCACCGTGGAGCAGTACAACCCAGCAACGAATGAGTGGACATACGTGGCGGATATGAGCACCCGCCGCAGTGGCGCAGGTATGGGGGAGGCCTCAGGCTGCAGATTATGTCTGTTTTGCTCACAGGTGGGTCTTGAGACCAACAACTTAACATTATACCTTATTTCACACACCCCCTTTCATTTTAATGTATATAATTCCATTAGTACCTTTGCAATTTGGCAATGAGCATTTATAAATTAACCTTTCCCAGGGAACACTTTGCTAGAGTTTGGATGAGATAATATTCTCTTCATCGTCATACCTTCCATTTCTGTGGTGATGTCTACATCTCTTGAAAGTGAGGGTGTACTGTGTGCCAGACACTATCCTAATTAGCCTCAATTTATTTAATCCTCACCATAGTCCTAGAAGGTAGATGCAATATTAACCCCACTTTAACAGATTTAGAAAGTCAGTCTACCAGGGCTTGAGTATCTTGCCAAAGGTGATATAACTATTACTGGTAGAATCAAGATTCCCACTCAGGTCTGTCTCACTCCAAAGTTAGCTTTTGTAACCCCCCAAAACGATCAGAGTCTCATTTCTGTGAAATAGTAAGACAAGCACCGCTGTTCCCATGCTTCAGTTAACAAAGCTAAAGCTTGCCTGTCTGGAGTTTCTGTATGGGGAATTAAGAGCCAGGATATTAGTATTAATATCTGGAGATAAACTCATGCCCCCCATTTTCCCAGCTTTAACCCCCTTTCCCACATGGGAAGAGAATGACTCTGTAAATGGTTTTCCACTTCTACTTCTTCTGGGAAGACTAGCTGCTGTGTGGAGATTTTTCTAGATAGTGGAGCAACAACCCCTGCTTCCATGCTTGTCTTCCCTTCATCATCTTAGAGACCCAAAGGAAAGGGTCTGAGAGGGCAGACGGGGGCACTGGGTCCTGGCTCTTTGTTCCTGGCTCTTGTGGTGGGTGATGACTTGCACGGCCATTCTGACTACGAACCTGGGCCTGGTGGGGAAGCCATGTGACTTCTGGGAAGGAAAGCCACAGCGGAGAGTTTTTCCCCACAGTGCTGTTTCTTTGTCTTTTTTTTTTTTTTTTTTTTTGTATCTTTGAAGATTGAGTTGTGATCTCATAGTACTGAACATATGACCACATCCTCAGCATTCCTTAAAAATCATGCTATTTTTAAAGTTTTCCAAGAACCTCTGTGTGCTCACAGGTTAAAAGAGGAGTCAGTATGATTCTATTTAAGAAGCTTTGTGCTTGGAATGCTATTTTTAGGGAGCGTGGCTTTGCTGATCCTGACAGACTGGCCCTTCCTGAACATGGAGCAGACGCGTGGAGTCCGGGAGCCTGGAATTTGGTCCTGGGCTGGCTCTCCTTGCCATGTGACCTCCATGGGAAATGAGCAGGTTGCAGTAGATGGTCCCTAAAGTCCAATTCAGTTTTAAAAAATCCCACAACTCTCTTCCCTTAGTAAAGCTCTTTTAGTGATTTGGTTTACAAAGTCTTGGTAGAGCCATCTTTGTGCTTCCTAGAAATTCTCCATTGTGACTTTAGGTGTGAGAATAAGTGTTCCAAACCCAAGGATGTAGGAGCAGGCCAGCAGGAGTGGAGCAGCACACACTGACATGTGTGGCTGCTTCTAGGAACTCCTGTACAGCAGGGAATGTGGTGGGGCATCCTGGTGTGAAGCCGTGGGGACAGACCTGCCTTTGAAAATTCAGGCTCATCCTTGTACATGGAGCTGCCTTTGGAGGCGACAGCTGCCTCCACCCCGCCAAGCTCCTTAGGAGGTCCTACCTCTCACTTAGACTGGAAGCCCTGGACGGTGACAGCTCTACTGCATGTGTGCTTGGGAGGCACAGTGACCCCGATTTAGCAGATGGCCTCTCTCTCAGAGGTGGGCTGCTACCTCAGATTCTAGTCAGGGTTCTGGTCTCAGGCTCCCAGGTCAGCCTTTCTTCGGTGCTTCACTGTCCTAAGATTTGGGAAGACTTACCTCTGGAGTTAGGAACCAACATACTTGTCCTGAGCTGGGGCGTTGATGGCTGAGGACCCAGAGACCAGAGGCCTTGGCCTCTGGCCACCTGAAGCCCTTTGAGGTGCCTGGAACCCCTGTGTCTCTAAGTCCAGGAAGCCTCTGGGTGAATGTTTATGGATAAGGGTACACAATGGCAGAGTTGCTGGGACAGTGGTGCCCCTGAGTGCCCTGGAAGACAGCTTGCCTCGTCAGCAGGGCATGGGCAACACCAGCGGATGCTTATGGGGAAGAAGAGGCCATCTCTGGGCCCTAGGGTGTGCTAGTTCCTGCTGAGCTTGGAGGAAGGGAAGGTGAGGCAGCCTTGGAACCAGGGCTTCTTTCAGGTTCGAACCCCTGCTGAGAATTTGCATTTCTAACAAGTTCCCTGGTAGAGCAGAGGTTCTCAAAATGTATCACACATAGGAATCACTTGGGGGATCTTGTTAAAATGTAGATTGTGATTCGGTATATCTGGGGTAGAAATGCAAATTCTTAGCCGGGGTTCAAACCGGTTCAAGCCCTGCTTGGAAAACACTGCATTTTATAAAAACCAAATACAGGTACCTGATAACCACTCTTGGCACAACACTGCCATCTGCTGTTAGCTCAGGGCAACTGCTGGGATCCACTGGTATAATTGCTGAAGGGGATTTTACGTATTTGGTCATTCAAACAGTGTTTGTTGAGAACTTACTACTGTTAGGCACAGGGAAGCAGAATTGGACAAGACAGACATGGTCCTTGTCCACATGAAGTTATGTTCCAGAAATCTAGTCCTTGGGTCCAAAACGTTGACTACACATCCCAGTCACCTGAGAAGCTTTTTCAACTTCCTGACCAGTGTCTCTGGGAGTGAGGCCCTAGAATCTGTCTTTCCAGAAAGCTCCCCAGCTGATTGAGATGCAGCCTGTCCATGGAGTGGCCTCTGGGAACTACTAATCTGGTCCAACTTCTCCACTTTACAGGTGGGAAAACTGAGGACCAGAAACGTGGGGGTGAGGGGAATCACCTAGGGGGCAAGTTATAGAGACAGATCATCTGCTCCTTCTAGGGTACTATGTCACCTCCTTTTTTTCTGGCTTTTATTTTGTTGGCTTGTATTAAAGGCTTTTAAAAGATTACTCTAAAGACCAAATTGCTCGGCTCTGGGGACCATAGGGAAACCCTAGAGGTGTAGTGGTTAAGAGTTTGGTTTCTAATAAAGAGGTTGGTGGTTCGAATCCACCAGCTGCTCCTTGGAAACCCTATGGAGGAGTTCTGCTCTGTCCTACGGGGTTGCTATGAGTCAGAATTGACTCAGTGACAACAGGTTTGGTTTTTTTTGGTTTGGGGACCATGGTCTCGGAGAACATTTAGCTCAAGTGGCATAACATAGTTTATAAAGAAAATGTTCTACATTTCTAGTTTGGTGAGTAGCGTCTGGAGTCTTAAAAGCTTTTGAGCGGCTGTCTAAGATACTCCACTAGTCTCACCCCCTCTGAAGCAAGGGAGAATGAAGAAAACCAAAGACTCAAGGGAAAGACTAGTCCAAAGTGCTAGTGGACCACAACTACCACAGCCTCCACCAGACCGAGTCCAGCACAACTAGATGGTACCCGGCTACCACCACCAACTGCTCTAACAGGGATCACAATAGAGGGTCTCGTACAGAGTTGGAGAAAAACGTAGAACAAAATTCTAACTCACACACACACACAAAAAAGACCAGACTTACTGGCCTCACAGAGACTGGAGAAACCCTGAGAGTATGGCCCCCGGACACCATCACAGCTCAGTAATGAAGTCACTCCTGAGGTTCACCCTTCAGCCAAAGATTAGACAGCCCCATAAAACAAAATGAGACTAAAATGGCACACCAGCCCAGGGACAAGGACGAGAAGGCACGAGGGGATAGGAAAGCTGGTAATAGGGAACGCAAGGCTGAGAAGGGGAGAGTGTTGACACGTCGTGGGGGTGGCAACCAATGTCACTAAACAATATGTGTATTAATTGTTTAATGAGAAACTACTTTGCTCTGTAAACCTTAATCTAAAGTACAAGAAAAACAAATTACCCTAAAACTTTAAATGATGCAACTCTCGCACTCAGCTCAGGCTGATCAGCATTGTGAGGGGTCTAATACCCACTCTGCAATCTAGGAGGGAGAGCAAGTGGGCAGAAAGAACAGCATTTGCTTGAAAGAAAGCAGAGTGATCTTGGTAATCATTATCTCAGCAGACCTGCTGTGTGGCTATTTTCATGTTATTTTTGAAACTATTTTTATTTAACTAATATAAGACTGAGTAATAAAAGTAATGCCACATTCTGAGGAAACTAGGCAATATAGATAGTCGAGAAGGAAAAACAAAGCATGTAATCTCACCACCCAGAAATAACCACTTTTCGTATTTTGGTGGATTTCTTTCAGCCTTTTTGTTTTTCTGTTTTCTTTGCGTATGAACACCCCACCTTATATATATATATCTATATATATATTTATTTTTTAAACAAAAATAGGGTCATATTTGCTTTATGTTTTCAGTTTTCAGATGAACACTCTTATGAGGTGGACAGGGTGTCATTATATTTGTTTTACAGATGAGGAAACTGAGGTCCAGAGAGATACTCCCCAGATCACCCTGCTGGTGATGGTGGCCAGGCCTGCATGCTAGGTCTGCTGGTTTCCAGTCACTGTAGCCAGCCTGAAGCTGGGACACTGTGCTCTGCTTTTCAGGGGTTGGGGTGCTCAGCGGACAGCTGTACGCCACAGGTGGGCATGATGGGCCCCTGGTGAGGAAGAGCGTTGAGGTTTATGATCCTGGAACAAACACCTGGAAGCAGGTGGCAGACATGAACATGTGCAGGCGCAATGCAGGTAACGGCTACTCTCTCCTTCTCCCTTTTGGAGGTTGTGGGTCTTTTCTCCCTGCAAACACTAGCCCTAAGAGAGAGGCAGAGGGGCCAGGCCCCCAGGGCCTGGAGCTGAGCTTATACGCAGGACAGGGAGTGTCCATTTGCCAGATAAGGCCTGAGCTAGGGGAGGGGAGAGCTTGAGACCCAAAAAGCAAGCCACAGGCCCCCTCTTAGATGTAGAGAAATCCCATCCCCCCAGTGAAGGGTGATGACTTTCACTGCACTCAGATAGGCATAGAGCCAGAAAAGCTCCTCTGGATGCCATATGTGTCCCCTGCCCAGTGGCTTTGGGGGGCAGCTAAGCATAGGGCTATGTGGACAAGGGCCAGACAATGACACTTGGTTCTCTCTCTTCTTTGCCAGTGGCCTGGCTCTGAGAACCTTTCACTTTCTACCTGAAACAAATTCCTTCATCTCAGGGATAGCCAGACCCCTGATTGATTCTCCAGTGGGACCACTTCCCTTATTCCCTTCTCTGCACTTCCTATATCTCTTTCCTTCCATTCCCCTTTTCCTTCATGTAGGGATGATTCATGGTACAGTGCTTAGGTTTGTATTTCTTGGAGCCTAACACCTCTACGAGGAGCCTGAGTGATGTGACAGTTAAGTGCTTGGCTGCTAAATGAAATGTTGGTGATTTGAGCCCACCTAGTGGCTCTGAGGGAGAAAGACCTGGCAATATGCTTCCATAAAGATTACAGTCAAGAAAGCCCTATGGGACAGTTCTACTCTGTCACACGAGGTCACCAGGGGTCAGAGTTGACTTGACCCAATGACAACTATTTCCTTTTAGAACTTTGGACTGTGGGTTGTGTCACGTTTTGGTATATCTTGCTTTATGCCTCCTTGCTCTATGAATGTGTTGGCTTAGCCCAGCTTCCTGGGCTGGATAGATAAACAGGTGACTTCCAGGCAGATTTATTTCCTTTATGCTCATATTACCTGTTAGTTAAACACATTTGTAACTGACTTGTTGAAAGTGTAAACGAAGAGAAGTTTATTAATTTACTCAATGGCCAAGTCTGCTGTGATGTAACCTGGCATTTGGCCTTAAAGCTACATGGAGTAAGGAATTACAGAACCCTCAAGGCAGCTAGTCTCTTTACCAAGAAACCAAACCCGTTGCGGTCAAGTCGATTCCGACTCAGAGCGACCCTACAGTAGACCTGCCCCATAGGGTTTCCAAGGAGCGGCTGGTGGATTCAAACCGCCGACCTTTTGTTTAGCAGCTGAGCTCTTAACCACTGCACCTACAGGGCTAGAGTCTGATTAATTAAGATGTAAATATTTGTGTGTATAAACCTTTTTTAATAATAAAATAGGATCATACTATGCTACTGTTTTATAACCTGCTTTTTTAAAAACCAACTTTACAATCTTTCATGAATGTCTTTTTACAACATTGAATATATTTACATGATATTGTTTTAAATGGCTATATCATAATTTAAATAACCAGTCTACTATTTCCATCTTTACTACAGATAATGCTTTGATTATTATAAATGGTCTCTGTAGCTAAATCTGTGCATACATTTTAAATAGTTTCCTTAGGATGAAAACCAAGTGGAATTTTTGAGTCAGAGGGAGCACCTGTGCTTTAGAGATCATCCAGGAAGGTGGTCCGTTTTATATTCTCCCCAGTACATAAGGGCAGCCATTTCCCCACATCTTCACCAACGTTGAAACTTACAACTTTTTTTGAGTGTCACCAATCCCTTAATCTGATTTTGAAAAATTACACAATATATTGGACTATGGCCTTTAAAGGTGTCTCTGCGTGGTGCAAACGGCTAACGCACTCCGCTGCTAACCAGAAGGTTGGCAGTTCAGAAGAAAGGCCTGGTGATCTACGTCTGAAAAATCAGCCATTGAAAACTCTACGGAGCACTGTTCTACTCTGACATGCACGGGGTTGCCGTGAGTCGGAATCGACTCAGAGACAACTGGTTTATGGCCTTTAAAGTCTTGATGAGCACTAATTATGTTCTCTTACTCTTGAGTCCCCATTGCATGAGACCTTGCCCCCAAACCAGTTCACTCCTGTGTCAGTGTGGGGGTGGTACCTCACCCCTGGAAACTACGTATGAATTTAGACTTCAGTCATGTAAAGGGATTGCAGACACCTCTTTGATCTTTGATACCACAAAGTACGGGTATAACATTGGGTTTAATGGGGGAAAAAAACTTAGAAGTAGAGAGGTAGTAGCAGCACGCAGTCCCCTGAATTGTCTTATTGTACTGCTCAGGCTGGGCGTGGGGTCTGCATGCATCATGGGGCACATTCCAGTAAAGAGGGGCCCACACGCATAGTGCCCTATGGGACCACGTAATAGAGGAAGCTCCCTGGTCAGAGCAGTGACCTTGTTAGAAAGGGAATCCCCAGAGCCCAGGGGCTGCTGTCAGTATGTTCTTCCAAGGAGCAAGCTCAGACCTGTGGAGCCAACAGTGTTGTGTTACGACAAAGGTAAGGGAAAGAACCTCCAGAGCTACCCTGATTTGTTTCTCGTCGATTCCAATACCTCAGAGCTGCTGTTATAATGTCTGTTATGACTTCTGATTCCCAGGGGTCTGTGCAGTGAACGGGCTCCTGTACGTGGTTGGAGGCGATGATGGGTCCTGTAACTTGGCTTCGGTGGAGTACTACAATCCTGTCACCGACAAGTGGATGCTGCTGCCAACCAACATGAGCACGGGGCGGAGCTACGCGGGTCAGTATGCTCCATTTCCTTCCCTCCCCAGCATGCCCAAGGCTTCCAACCCACGGTGGCGGGGAGGGAGTAAGTTTTCTTAACTTGAAGCTAAGAGCCTTCTCCAGGGATGGCAGATAGTTGTCATGTGCCCACCACTCCTTCGTTCTGTGCCCGTGACAGATATTGATAATTAGCCTTGTTTCCCCAGTGAACTCAAGTGCAGCCTCAGAGTTCATCTTAGCACAGTGGTACAGGGAGCCACTTCCAACTGATCTGAATTGTCAAAAGAGATTTTAGAATTTCGTTGTCGTTCCTGGTTTATTTAGTGCCTGGCTCCCTAGGTAGAATAAGATACAAGTCTTCCTTCCAGAAATTAAATTGGAAATTAATTGGTTAAGACCTGCCTACACAAAACAGGGGAAATACAAGATGATGTACATACAGGTTCTAAATGAAAGACACTATACTCACTTTAGGGCATGACAGAGAGATGAGGACTGGCAGTGTCAGAGAACACTTCCTGAAGGAGATGAGACTTGATTAAACCTTGAGGGTAGGTCGCAATCACACTATATAGCTGCCCTTTGCTGGTGCCCACTCTCTGTGCCATGGGCAGTATGTTAGGTACAGTGTATACATTCACTCGCATGTTTTCAACAGCCCTTCAGATTGAGTGGGACTGTATCCTTCCATTCTACAGATGATAAAACTAAGGTTTTGAGAGTTTAAGTAACTTGCACAAGGCCACATGGCTAATACATGGCAAATTCAGAATTCAAACTCAACGAAAGATCAGGGAACAGGGCATTCCAGGCAAGAGGCTGGGAGGGAGGAGGAAGGTATGAGGTGGGTGTGGAGGCTTCTTGGGGAGTGTGTGTGATGGACTTGTGAGGTTGGAGGGAGCTGAGGGAGGGGGAGAGTAGGTGGGTGGGACCAAAATTGGTGTTGCTGGGGTCAGGGGACTATGGTCAGATAAGCAAATATATATCCATCATGTAGCCCAGCTTCTTGTATCTGGTTTTCCAGAAATGGGTATAATTAGAGCTAACATTTATTTACTGAGCACACTCAACGTGCCAGGCGTTGTCCTATATGTCTGTAGGGACAAATCACTGGAAAAAGACATCATGCTTGGTAAAGTGGAGGGTCAGAGAAAAACAGGGAGACCCTCGATGAGATGGATTGACGCAGTGGCTGCAGCAATGGGCTCAAACAGAGCAACAATTGTGGAGATGGCGCAGGACCAGCAACGTTTCTTTCTGTCATACGGAAGGTCGCTATGAGTCGGAGCCAACCCGATGGCATCTAATGATAATCTCATTTAGTCCACAACACAACTCCTACAGTGGTGTTCTTATTTCCATTTTGCATTAGAAAGTGGAGTCATTCCATCTTGCTTGGATTGCAGTGAAAGGCAGGTCAGTGTCCTGCAGGCTAGGAGTTTGGGTCACAGTCTTTCAACACAGGGCTTTAATTGCAGTGAATTTATTTCACCTTCTTCCCTCATTCAGGATTTTTCTCACCTTATCACATTTTTCTTGGGCAAATGTGAAAAATTTTAGAGGCATTTTGGTCCTAGAGTGATTCTGTTCTCATGGTTAATTATTCAAACCAGTCCTGTCATTTTCTTTTCAAAAGTGTAGTTGGAAGAACAGGGCATTTTCTAGGATGAGGCTTTAATGAGAGGGGAAAGGTTAAGTCTGAGTGGCTAAAATTTTGCATATGTGCTGAATATTTTATGTCCATTTCTTCTTTGTCTGCCCACCCTGAGAAGTAGGCGGGAAGGAGACAATCAAATGCACAATTTCCTGTTCATACCCATTGACTGAGTGATTTATTTTGTGCCTGGCTCCCTGCGTAGAATAAGATACAGGTCTTCCTTCCAGAAATTAAATTTTTGGACAAAAGATTACTTACTGGAGCATTATTTGTAATAACAAAATGCTGAGAACTACTTAGTGTCTAACATGTAGGAAACAGTTAAATAAAACGTGTGTATTTTTTTTTTACAGCAGAAGTGTTTTTAATGTTATGAGAAAATATTTGTGACAGACTGCAAGAGGAGGATAGAAAATTGTATGTACCGTGTGAGCTGAGTCATGTTGTCCCGTGTCATGGGGCACTGAATAGTTAGTGCTTGAGGATATGGATATTGAAGTCAGATCTGAATTTGAATCCCAACTCTGCCACTAGCCCTGGGACTTTGGGCAAGGTGTTCAATATGTTGAACCTCTATTTTCTCATTTGTAAAATGAGAATAAAATAATAGCAAGCTCTTAAGGCTGTCATAAGAATAAAATGCCATAATACGTACAAAGCACTTAGCACAATGCCTGTCTGGCATGTAGAAAATTCAGTTAATGATTGGGATTATATATTATTAACCAGTTGCCGCTGAGGCAATTCTGATTCATGGAGACCCCATGACATGTGTGTCAGAGTAGAACTATGGTCCATAGGGTTTTCAATGGCTGATTTTTCAGAAGTAGATCACCAGGCCTTTCTTCCAAAGTCCTCTGGGTGGACTCAAATCTAACTTTTTGGTTAGCAGCCGAGTGTGTTAACCTTTTGCACCACTGAAGAACTGCGGTTATTATTAGAAGGCAGAAGCATACCAAAAAGATATTGGTGGTTGTCTTTGTATGACGAGATTAAAGATGTTTTTCTTTGTGTTCTTTGTTTTCCAAATTTATATAATGAGAATATATTACTTTTATAATAAAAAGAAAGTTTCTATAAAAAAGCAAGACAGGAGTCTGCTTTATGGGGGGAAGAAAGCCACCTTATGAAAGAGAAGCGTGAGGTGCAGGCAAGATGCTCTCGATGTCAGGCAGCATTCCTAGGTCTGAGGACTGAGGTAGTAACCGCCTCTAAGCTTCTGTGTCTATATCTTTATCCAGGAATTAACGTGAAATGGATGTCTCAGGAGAATCTCTGTCAATGGATATCCTGTGATTCTTTTTTTTTTTTTATTTAAATTTTTTTTTTATTGTATTTTAGATGAAAGTTTTCAAAACAGAAAGTTTCTCATTAAACAGTCAGTACACATATCGTTTTATGATATTGGTTAACAACCCCACAACATGTCAACACTCTCCCTTCTCGACCTTGGAGGACCTTTTTTTTGGTGAAAATATACATAACCAAAGTTACACCATTTCAAAAGTTTCTACATGTACAATTCAGTGACATCGATTACATTCTTCCAGTTGTGCTGCTATTCTCACTATCCTTTTCCAAATTATTCCATCCCATATCTCCAACTCACTGCC
>NW_004444063.1:255204-277156 GCF_000243295.1 Trichechus manatus latirostris
CAGCTTTTCATCTTTCATGATATTGGGGAAGTTTTCTGTCAGCAATTCTTCAATGATCCTCTCTGTGTTTTCTGTTTTCTCCCCCTGTTCTGGAACTCCAATTACTAGCAGATTTTTGATTTTGATTGTATCCCACATAATTCTCAGGGTTTCTTCATTTTTCTTTGTTCTTTTTTCAAGTTTTCCTCAAACAGAGTTGTAGCCGAGTCTTTGTCTCCAATTTCGCTGATCCTATCTTCCATCATTTCAAACCTGTTCCTCAGCCCTTCTATGACACTGTCCATTTCTGAAATCTTGTTGTTTACCTTTTGGATTTCTAACTGTTGTTTTTGTATGTTTTCTAGTTGTGAATTTATTTTGGCATTTTGTTCCTGTATTATTTTCTTGAATTCTTCCATTTTTTTTGTCTGTATTTTCCATGAATTTGTCTGCCTTTTCCATGAATTTGTCTATTTTTTTCCTCATTTTTGTCTGCTTTTTGCTTCAACTCTTGGATAATTCTGAATGTTAGAGATTTGAATTACCTATCAGTTAGGTCTAGTGCCTTTTCTTCTATTGGAAGGTCATCTGGTGTTTTATTTTGGATGCCTACTGGAACCATCCTGTCCTATTTTTGTAAATGTTTTGATATTGTCTGCTGTCTTTGGGGCATTCAGTGGTTATTTTCCTCATTTATTGATTATAGATTTGTTTGTTTTGTCCTGCTTTTTGTTTTGTTTGGTTATGTCTGAGCAGGTGGGCTGTGTGTTCTTTGTTGTTTGCTCATCTGTGGGCACAATACTTTTCACCTCCTTCTCCAATGGGCAGGGTCAGTCACTCAGGTATCGTACAGCAGTGCAGGTCCAGCTGAAGGGGAGTTTCTGGGATGGTTTTTTTGTGACACGTACCAGGGCTGACAGTGTGGACTGGGAATCAGTGCAGGGCATGTTCCAATAGGCTGTGCCTGTGCTGCTTGGGAGTGTGATGTTCAGCGCATGGTGCAGGTAGGCAGGAAGGAGGGGGTAGATTGTGATGTGTGGAGCTAAGATGGGTATAGGAAAGTTGAGAGAGAGAAGAGAGGAACAGGAGCCAAAAACATACACACAAACAAAAAACAGTGCTAAGGGAGCTTACTATTGGAGTAGAGAGATGAGAGACTGAGAAATGAGGAAAAACAAAAATGAATAAAAAGAAAAAGTGTAAAAAAATGAATAAATCGAGAAACTGGAAATGAAGAAAGACAAAAAGGGAATAATAGAGAGAACAAAACAAAACAAAACAAACAAAAAACCCAAAAACAAACAAAAAACAAGAAAATAGAAATGCCCCCAGGTATGTCCCTGTGGGTCTGTGCAGAGTAAGGGAGTAGTTTCTAAGCTATGTGGTACTGCCCAGCTAGAAGGGGCTCCCAAGCCAAGAAAAGAAAAAGAAAACAAACAAACAAATCAAAATAGAACAAATCAGAGCAAACAAACAAACAAGCAAAAAAGCCCCGGGGGTCCTACCAGCGTGGCAGCATGGGCCGGAAGCAGTTTCACAGTCAACTGGTGTTTTGCAGCCTTTCAGGAAGAAGCAAAGATGGCTCACGGAGCCAGGTATTTGAGAGAAAGGAGGGGGAGGTGGTGAGAGGTAAGGAAGAAATCTAAAGAAGCAGAAAAAAGCAACACTAGCAGCCAACAAAAGGCACTCAGGGAGCCAGCCAATGCAGGCGAGTGGAATCCAAGCGACACCTGGGAGCTTCCCGGCCAAGAGACTGTGGCTGCAGGAAGCACAGGAGGCTAAGTGGGGGTGAAGAAGTGTGGGGGGTGGGAAAGCCTATATCACTGGTTACCGGTTGTTCTGTCTCCTGCTGGAAGCTTCGTGAAGCTGCTTTCTCATACCCCTGTTCGCTGATCTCCGATATGAGTCCAAGATGGCGGATCCTTGCTGTGGTAGCTGATAGGGGACCTCTGCACATATCTCTCCTCGCTCTCTGTTCTCAGTCAGTTTCTTATTCTGTTCGGTGCTTGGCTGAGTTCTTTATCTCTTCATTTGATGCGCAGGGTTTCAGAATTGACGCTTGACTGTTTGATTTAGTTTTTCTGATCTTTGCTGCAGAAGGACGGCGTGGTGCTTCTGACTATAGTGCCATGTTGCCTGGAAGTCTCCTGCAATTCTTTTTAACAATGTTCTTCTCTTGGTTTCACCTCCAATCAGAAATTCTTATCATAGTAGGAATATGTTAAAATAAGGCTTCAGTCACCACCTTACCTGTTGACACCCCATTTATTAGGATTTGTTCAGCTGCAAGTGCCAGAAAACCTGACGGAAACTCGCTTAAATAAGGAAGGGGATGTATTTGTCTCAGGCAGAAAGAAGGCCAGGGCTGGCCTGGTGGCTCAGGGCTGCCATTGAAGAATCAGGCTTCTCCTTTCTGTTCTATTCTTCTATCTTTACCAATAGCTGCTACGGCCTCTTAGACCTTGCATGAGGACCCAGGCAGGAAGAAGGACAGAACTGCAGCAGACTTGCATTTATAATTTCATTGGCCAGGACAGGGCTACACGGCCACTTCTAGCTGCAAGGGTGTCTGGAAAGCTGAGCCTGTAACTTGTGGTTCTGTATAGTAGAGGATAACAAGTAAAAAGGATGTTGGCTGAATCAACCAACCAGTATCTGCTACATGGCCTCAGTTCATTACAATGAGATTTTAGGGTCATACATGGGATTTTCAGAGTTAGGTACTGAAATTGGTTCAACATGGCTAAAACAGTAACACATACATGTCTGGATTGTTTATTGAAGTATTGAATTCAACACTGGAAGGATCCTTCAATTAGATGACACTAAATTAGTATGGGAACTGAGGTCTAGAGGTAAGTGAACTTGCCTGCGGCCACAGTGAAGGTTGGCTGGTGGCAGAGCTGGGATTGAAATTCAGTTCTTATTTCTATGAATTCACTGTTCTTTCCAGTTCATTCCAGTGCCTTCTAAAAGTAGATATGAATCACTCATCACCTCTCTTAAAGTGATGCAAAGTTAGAGCCATGTAGCTGCCTCTGGGCTTCCAGCAAGGGTGCTGAGCTGAACTGAGTCTGGGGTTGGGAATGGGAGCCAGTACAACACTAGATGAGTCCGTATGATGATGAGAGATGAGACCATCATCTACGGTGTTTGAGGGGCTGTTGTTGATCCAGATCCCTTGCTGAGGCTTAACTGTACGGGTGGGGAACAGCCAGCGGCTGGCTGCCAGAGTCCACAAGCCCTTTAATATTTGGATAAAAATTGTGTCCATTTTTCTTGGCTGTGACTTAGGTTGTCTTGGATTCATGAAGTCACTGGGACTCTTAATAACTCTGGAGAAGCTAAGATAATAACTTTCTGTTCCTTTTATTTTAGGTGTTGCTGTGATTCACAAGCCCTTGTGACCCAAACTCCCACTGCCAGGAGGTGGAGGAAGGGAGGAGGTGCTGCCTGTGACTCAGAATAGCGGGGGACCATGATGACTGGATTCCGCTCTCTGGGAGAGTCTGTGGTGGTGTGAGAACCGCCCTCCTCTGACTTGCCAGAGTGGCCTCGCAGTGTGAACACCCGTCGGTGACCCACCTCCTGTTCCCCTGAGGTGCTTTGTCTTCCACCCTGAGCAGTGGGGTTCCTGACAATCCCAGCAGCACCTTTGGACCTTTTTGTGTTTCTACAGGGACAACAGAGAACCTGGACCGTGTGTGTGTATGTGTGTGTGTGTCTCTGTGTGTGTTTGTGTGTGTGTGTGTGTGTGTATGTATGTAGAACATGGTGTTTCACTAAATTGAGGGGTGGGGTGTGTGACTATCTACTGGATTTCTTTACTACTGATCCTTCACTATGCTAAAAATCAAATCACAGAAACCTCTCTTCTGGATTTGACTCCTGGGGACCCTGAGACTACTAAAGCTGCTGTCTTCTGGAGGTCCATTTGATCAGGCTGGGAAGGTCCAGAAATAACTAGCAAGAGGGGCAGCATATATTACTTGACTACAGAAACTCTGTCTGCAGAAGAGCTTGGGCATTCTTGAAGCAGCACCTCACACTCTGTGCTGGAACTGGTGGACACGAGGGCTCCCAGTGCTCCTCTGCCGGTGCTCTTCCTTGGGCTCTCCTCCAGGAAGCAGATGAGGACGGCCCAGCTTTGGGTCTGGGCCACGGGTCCTTGATGTTATGGATTCCAGGTTTGGAGATTTTGTCTCTTCAGCTGGGAAAACTAACTCTTCAGAGAAGCCCTGGGTAACACACTGGAGAAAAAAAATAAACAAGATAAAAACAAAACAAAAACCAACCAAAGTGGTAGGGACCAGGTCCCTGCCCAGAATAGGCTCAGAGAGGGATCCTACTTCTGGGTTTGCCCAGGATAGTACAGTCCCTGTTTGTACTTGTTATCCAGGCTTAATTACACATAGCACCACATTTTACTCTAAAAAATGTTCAAGTTTGGAGGATAAATAAAAGGTCACCATACCTCCAAACCCAAAGATAGGTGTGTCCCTGCATTGAATGGGGTCACGTGTGATTCAGATGAGTATGGATGACTTTAGATACTGGCTGGGGCTGACCATTGGCTGTATGTGATGATGGTCCAGTCTGTCTGATATCCTTGTCTTCCTTGTCCTCTGCCCCATCCTAGGGCCTGTACCCTCTCCCCAACCCTCAGGGCTACCGTCTCCTCCTTGCTTCCCCTATGGGGGAGGAGATGGTGGTGGGCCCTGGATGTGTGATCTCTCCCCAGGATACTTTTATTTTAAAAGAAGAGCTTGAGGAAAGTTTGCTAATTCACAGGTGAAAATTATTAATAATAGAATTTCAAGCTCTGGAGAGGAGGTATTTGAGGGTGCATGGAGTCATTTGCATTTTATAAAAAGAACCTTAAAGCTGTGCTGTTCCTAAAATAGCAAGTTGCTTATGTTGTAATTTCAGGCATGGGGGAGGCAAGGTCTTGTGTATGGAGAACAGTCTCATGCTCATACTTGATGTCAAGGTCTGCCTCCAGGAAGCCAAGGGGCTTTGTAAACCCTGATGTTGGACTTCTAATACAACTGGGCTACTTTCAGGCAGATGCTGCAGGAGACTGGCATCCCCCCTCCCTGCAATTAGAAACCCAGGAGCCTCCACAGCTAGTTGGCCAATTTGTGTATTTACTGTATATTTATTGTGCACTAAACACACACTCTCCTGAAGAGGAAACTTTTCCTTCCGACGCTGAGCAGACGCTGCTTCAGAGAGACGTTTGGAGAGCACCAAGGCACTGAGGATTTTTAGCAGCCTAGGGAAGAGGCTGAAACATTGCGCTTTGGTGGACCTGGAAGAAATGTATCCAAAGGAATCCAGGCTCGCTTTTAAATGAGTGCTCTGGTCTCTCCCAGCAGTGGAAATGACTATGGTTTTAGAGCTCTCCCTGGCTCTAGGTTGGAAGCTGATGGAACGAACTCTTGGTCCCAAATGTTCTTGGGACCTTGTTTTGATGTGTGTGGGGTAAGGATGTGGTGGGGTGTTGGGGCCGAATGTATGCTATTTACACAAACTCCTGATTTCAGATGAAAGGTGAATTCGCCATCCCCTCTCCCACAACCTAGAAGCTGGACTTTCAAGCTTATATGGGGGAGGTTATTTTTCGTGTGTCATCCTCCCAGAAAGGGCCCCTTCCCATGAAAACCAGCCAGCCATGTTTTTTCTTTTGGATTTTTGCTATTGGTTCCACCCCATGTCTCCCTTCCCAGGAAACACTGCCCTGCTAGTAGTGCTCCTGAGGCCATGTCATCTCATCTTCATGTGTCCTTTCTCACGGGGACTAGAACACTGGTACGTCATCACCAAAAAGAAGTCTGCTCTAGCTGCCCACGGATGCCATCCAAAACTGCTGTCTCTTTATCACTAGATACGACCTTCTCTCTCCGTAGTGGGACACAGCAGACTTATTTTCAAGCCTGTGCTGGTCACATGGTAGGTGAGAAGTCCTTGTCTCCAATTAGGGTGGCCACTGCTGCTTATGAATGCAGCTTTGTCAGTGATGTGTCTGGAAGTCTGATTGCAGTGATAAAATGGAATTGAGACCCAAGGTTAGAAGCAGCTTAAACACCAACAGGATACTGATTTGGAAAACACAGAAGTCAGACTCTGAATTCCAAAGTTATTTCTCATCAGTGCCCAACGGCATTGCTCCGTTTAAAAAGTTGCAGTATTATGCAAATGAAAGTGACCTCATTTTCTGCTATGCAATAAGAATACTTAATTCTAGTTCATGACAAACCAGTCACAGTATCCCCTAAGATGCTTTTTTGAGCTGTCTTACTTTGATATCTGTTGTGTAATGTTTGTGTATTTCTGAGCCAGATCCTTTCAAAGACTGCCTTTTTATAAAATTGAAGCTATAGCTTTCAGGCTAAAATTTTAATGTAGATATTTTTATAAGATAATTTTTCAGGATATTTGAATCGTTTTTTATTATCCATGATGATGAAACGCTAGGTTCCATGTTGCTCCCTCTCAAACCCAGTTCATGCCTGTAGCTCTTTCCCTTTGTTTCTCACCCTCCAAAAATGGATTTTTCAGTAGCTCCAGGTAGACGTGCCTCTTTGCCTCGGAGTCTTCTTTCTTAGACCATACTCAAGGGAGACTGCGGAATTTCAAAACACAAATGACTGGTGATTCTTGAATTCCTAGGGACAAATGTTAAGCTCGACTCAGTACTTATCCATGTATATTGCCTGTGTAGGGTCGCTATGAGTTGGAATCTACTCGACAGCACACAACTACAACAACGACGTCTTTGGAGTCTGCTTTCTGTGGGGGTGAGGCTGGCGTGGCCCACCTCCTGGTGACTCTAGCTGCCTGGCACTGAGCCTGGCAGAGTGTGGTGTGGAGAAGCCCCAGAGAAGGCCTGCCCTCCAGGCAGTTTCCTTTCATTCTCTTCTGTCCCCTTGGTCTTCTGAGACTTCTAACAGCTTAAGGCCTTTGCTGCTGGATGATGTCCCTTTTGGAAGCGTCTTTTCTCTGAACTTTAAAAAGAGGGGTCAGTCCTTATGATCCCCATTAAGAATGTGTTAAGCATGTGCTTTGCAGTTGCTCATACTAACGTACAACTTACTTGCCTCTTGAGCTGTGTCTATAACCCAGGTTCTGTTTTGTGCATTTGTCTGCCATTGGCATCATTTTTCTAATTGTTATTTTTATTGTTGGGACAGGTGCCATTTTGAATTGCCTCCATGCGCCCCATCTGCACCCAGTTGGATCAAGTTGAGAGGTTGAGCAAACTCATATTACAGTTAGCTGGGGTTTTTTGAGGCTCTGTTTGCCTGGAGAAGCAAGGAGGTTGGAATGTCTTTTTTTTTTTTTTTTTTAATTTAAGTATTTGCACTATTTAGGATCCTAAGCCCCTCGTGTTCAGCTGTGCTGTGCATCTACTGACCAGGCAGGAGAGCTGGCAGCACATCTGGCATTTAGGAATGGAAGAGGTTTCTTCCATAGTGGATGATCACCGCCTTACGGCCTCTCTGCAACCTTTGTCATAAGACTCAGTGACTCATGGATACAGCATCAGCCGAGTCAGGAATGCAAGGGACTGTGGCATTTGGAGAAACAAATTGCCCTAGTGCTATATTCTTGCCTTTGGGTATGAGATTATAAATTATATTTTCCCCTTTTCAGTGGCAATAAAGTACCCTTGTTGGATTTTATGTTTAATTTGTGTAGTTTTAATTTGTATATGATGTGTAAAATACTTTCTTTGAAAGAAAACTCAAGACACTGAATGTGTATGTCCCCGTGGGTGCTCTGTCCCTGTGATTGTCCATTTCCAGTCAGACTTGATGACTGACACCCTGTACGACATATCGCACAGGTAAGGCCCTCAATCCGGTGTCTCCTGCATGGATATTACGGAACATATATCTTGTTAAAGAACAACACTTGTCACATGCTTGATCAGTTACAGTGAAAGCTGAAGAAACATTTCCTCAAACATGTTATTTTAAAGGAATCAATGTTCTAGTTTCCCATACTTTGTTACTTTAATTTTAATAAAAGCCGAAACGTGCAAACCTTTCTCAGTATTTCATTTTCACCAACCAGCCTCTCCGCTATGTCTCAGACATGAAAAACCCATTGCCGTCAAGTCGATTGTGACCCATAGTGACTTTATAGGACATGAAAAAGATAGACTTATTCCTGCGTGTCTTTAGATTTAAAAATTTTTCTCGTTAAGATCCATTGAACAGGGTCTGGGTTCCTTTGGTCTCTGTCACCTGGCCCCAGCACAGTGCCACACCCACTAAGACCTTCTTCATGAGGCCCTGAGAGGACAGTCCCTCCATAGATGTTAAGTGGTGTGTGCAACTGCAGGTGATTGGGCCTCACCTCCTGTTGTGAGGATGGGTGTGCTGGTCTCAGGTACAGGGAGGAGGAGTCAGGGATTCAGCTGTAAATAAACATTGACGCTTACAAAGTTTGTTATAAGACCTAGATATTTGTTATGTTTTGATTATTAAATAACCAAATATTAATTGTATTTTATTAAATATATACAAGATATCAACATATATGTAATACTAATAATAGATAACATTTACTGAGTGCTTACTATGTGCCAGGCACTTTTCTAAGTGCTTTCCTTATATCAACACATTTCATCCTCATCATGATCTTCCGAGATAGTTACTATTATTATCTTCATTTAACATATGAGGAGATGAAACACAGACAGGCTAAACAACTTGCCTAAGGTAGCTGCTACAAAGGGATGAAGCCAGGATATTGGTTGCACTCCAGTCTGTGTTCTTAATTCTCTACCACTGCCAGCCAATGAGAAGGTGATGGGGTGATGGGGTGGTCCAAGAAGCACCAAAGAGAAGAAGGCACCAAGGGTCTTGGGAGTGCAAATATGATTGAAGAAAAACACTAGCCCCAGTTTTCAGACCAGTTGGACCAACAATGTCCTCCTCTTATGTTGATGGTAAATAATCACATTTGTTACTGTAACAGTGATAGTAGCAGTAGACACCATTGATTGTGCACTTACTTTTGTACTAAATGCTTCGCAGACTTAGCCTTTAATCCCCACGACAACCTCTAAGGGAAGTGGCATTGTGCCTTTGGAAGCTGGATCTTTCTCATAGGCTGCCCTGCTTAGCCCTTTTCTGGACTCCTCATCTACAAAAACTGGTAGAGCCAGTGTCCCTCAGTAGTGGCTCATGGTCACCCTCTGGGAATCGCTTGGAGCCAAGTCTGGAGAGTAAGATGGGGCATCCCCGTTTGGGAGGTGAGACTCCTCTGAAGTGGGCCTGTGTACTTGGCTCAGCTGTGACTACTCAGCTCAGAGACCTGGGCTCTGAACAAACTGTTCAGTCCCAGGACCCTCCAGATCCCAGGCTGTCTAGGTGTCAGGTGGACAGCACAGAGGGGCCAGGCCAATCTTCAAGCTGGGGAGACCCAAGGGAGTGGGAGGCTCTTGCCAGATCCCTCCCCATATTTGGAAATAAGATGTTGAGCTTCAAGAGGGCACAGACTACTTATTCATCTCTATATCTCCAGTGCCTAACACTCAGTTGGCACTCAGAAAATATTTATGGAAGAAGGAGGAAAGAATGTGAGTAGGGCTCAGATGGTGGTGTCTTTGTTTCCTCTACCTCTCCCCTCCAAGGGAGGTGGCATTGTGCCTTGGCATCTTGCTGTGGCTGCTGTTCTTTCACCCACACTGGCAAATGGAGAGTGGGAGAGCCAGTGCCCCTTGTCTTCTGCATCCATAGAGCAGTTAGACTTCTCAGAATGATGAGGTCAGGCCTCTCTCAGCCCATAACAGCCCTAGAGGGCAGGCAGGCAGAATTTGCATCCCTCTGAGACAAAGAAGGCCCAGAGAGGTGAATCCATTTATCTGAGGGTGTGTCTTAAGTGGGCAATGGAGCGGACCTAGGTAGAACCTCCTAGTTTTTTTGACTCGCAATTGAGTTTGTGAATGCGCTTGAGGAAAGGGCGAAGGCTGCGGTTGTTTCAATAATCACAGTAGCTAGCATTTATCATGCACTTACTGTGTGCCAGTCCTTGTGATGAGCACTTTACATGTATGGTTTCAATCCCCACAACACCTCATAGAGACGGGTGATGCTATCATGCTCTGCCTAATTCACAGGATCACCAAGAACTGGCCCAAGGGTCACACAGAACTTTGAGAGGAAATGCAGACCCATCCTTCTGTTGAGGCTGCTTGCTGAGCTATGCCCTGTGTGTGCATCCTAGACCTAGAAATTCCCTGATGTCTGGCCCTCGAGGGCAGACAGTGAGGCAGAGCCCAGAGCCCAAGTGAGAGACCCCTGGCTCTGTGGCCAACCTGCTGAGGGCCCTCCCGCTCTGGGCCTGGACCCTGCCTCTGAGAGCGCCCTGAGGAGAGTGTGATGAGCTAACAAGTGCATTGTCCCAGCACAAGCACCTTTCCCTCCCGCTTGACCTGTTGGCTGAGTTTTTCCTAACCCAGGGAAATTTCCAGAGTAAAATCATATTTGGTAGTTTTTCCACAAACTTATTTTTCTACAATTTACAAAGAGAGTCTTTTGACCTCACCTAGCTATTTTATTTTAATAAAAAAGTTCTTAGTTTCTGTCTGCCTCCTGTGGTGTTCACTAACCACACCGTATTCCCCTGGGTCCATCCCTTTCTTTCTGCCCAGGCAGCTTTCCCCATAATGCCCCAGGGTCAGTGCCCATGGGTTGGGGACATCCTGGCTAAGATTTTAGACATTATCGAATCCAGCCCCTAAGTTTGCAGATGAGGAGATGGGGGCCTGAAGCTGTAGGAAGGCAACTGGCTGTTGTTCATGGATCATTTCTAAGTGGCCCTCTAGACCACCAGCCAGCTACAAAGCCTAAGGCAGTCCCCCATTAGCTCAGTTTTGTTTCTGCCCAAGTGGAAGAGGCTCCAGGCCCTTGCCTGCCTGTCTGCCTGTCTGCCTGCACCCGGGGTTGCTCTGGGGCTGAGTGCCATAGCCCTTCCTGGGGGTGGAAGGGAGGGGAAGACAGAGAGAAGTGGTGGCCCTGTCACTCCAGCTTTGAAGGCTGCTCCAAGTTCCCAGGACCACTAGAGGCCCCCACTGTCCTTCTCAGGTGTCAGACTCCTCCACTGGCCGAGGGTGGAAGGAGGCCTTGTTCACGGGCTGTGTGACTGCAGGGCATCTCTTTCCCTCTCTAGGATGAAGTTCCTCATCAGTAAATTGAAGGATCTGTTTATCTTCATAAGCATTTATTCCACTTGCAAGCTCTTGTTCTTGCTCCCACCTGACTGGTGAGGAGAAATGGCTCAGAGGTTAAGGGACAGCAGTGGAGCTGGGCTTTGATCCCCATCCTCCATGTTTCTAACCACTATGCATTATCACATCTTAGGCCACCAGATCGTGTGATAAACACTCATGATAAGAATGTCTTGATGAATCTCCTGATTGTAATCTCTATAAGGGCTAGAAAAATTGACTGCAGACCTCTTTCCTTCCCTTCCCTTCTCTTCCCATTGCCATCTGCCTTTAGGGGAGACCCCATTGTCTTTCTCAGTGCTAGGGATTGTTCATTCTCCCTTCCCAGTATGTTCAACAAACATTTAATTATTCATTCAACAAAAATATATTCAGCATCTATGCTGTACGTTGTGCTAGGTTCTTGAAATGCAACTGACAACAAAACAGATGGTCTCTGCAGACACGGAAGTTAGAATTTTGTAAGAGATGCAGTCAAGTAAACAAGCAATTAAAATATGGTGTGCTAATAGGGGCCAAGGTTGGTGAATGCCCAAGGAGGAACATATGCACCCAGAGAGAGAGCGTCATGGTGAGAGCAACAGGGAGAGACAAACACACACATGGAAAACCAAAAACCCACTGCCATTGAGTCGATTCCAGCTCATAGCAACCCTGTGTGTTACAAAGTAGAATTGTTCCATAGGGTTCTCTTGGTTGTAATCTTTACAGAATTGGATCACCAGGCCTTTTTTCCACAGTGCTGTGTGGGTTTGAATTGCCACCCTTTAGGTTACTGGTTTAGCACAAACCATTTGCAACACAGACCTGAGGAAAAAGGCATGAGATTCACACAAAGCAAGAGAGAGCGTATGAGAGACAGCGACCAAGAGAGAGACTGAGACACACACACAAACAGTAACAGAAGACAACAGAAACGTAGAAAGAAAAACAGAGAAAGAGTCACATACAGAGAGCCAGCGAGAGATAACCACACGTACAGAGACAGAGAGACCCAGTGGGAGAGACAGAGGGAGCAAGAATCACTTCTTAAAATGGCAGAAGCTCAACATAGTGGTTCAGATCAGAGGCTTTGGAGCTGGGAGACAAGGGTTCAAATCTGAGCTCCTGTCAGTGTCCTCATCTGTAAAATACAGATGACAACACTAGTTTTGTAAGCTTGTTGAGAAGATTAAAAGTGAGAAGACACCAAAAAAAATAAGGCTTCAGAGGGGAGGCCCAGCCTGGCTGACCTCCCATAGCAGACAGTCAGCTCTGCTAATGCCCTGTCCTGACTGCGTGCAGGCCACGCTGTGTGTGCTGGGAGTGTGTATGGAGGGAAGGAGGAGAGGGGGTACACAAAAGAAAGAAGATAAGTGCTCTGTCCCCAGGGTCTCGTCTGGGGGGAGGTTTAATTTCTGAAGGAGGCCCCAAGCGAAACTATATGGAACAGCTTGGTTTCAGCCGGCAGCCACTGGCTTTTTTCCATTTGGCACAACTATGTATAAACCCCTTCTTGTTTTTTCCTTTTCTGCAGTGGTGGGGAGTGGGAGAGCAATGAGTCTCGTGAGCTTACTTCTTGCTCTAGGAGTAAGACATTCTCTTCCTGGTTTCTACTCCGTTTGCTCCAGGGAATGGGGGATTAAGTAAGCACATGTGTAATGGTTTATTTTACTAAGGATTTTCAAATATGGTTTCATTTGATTCTCAAAAAAGTCCAGTGAGGTAGCTACCAACAAACCAACCCGTTGCAGTCGAGTTGATTCCGACTCATAGCGACCCTGTAGGACAGAGTGAGGTAGCTAAGGCAGGTATTATTTTGTGCAATATGCCCCTTCCTGTTGTATGCAGTGGTCACCGTCTCCATTCAGTAAACAATGTGGGTGAAACACTCTGCATGGTGCCTACAATAGTGTGTGATCAATTAGCAGTTTGTAGTTATTACTCTCATCATTCTCTTTATACAGATGGGAAATCTCAGGCTTCAGAGAAGCTAAGCAACTTGCTCAAATTCCCAGTCAGTAAGAGCTTGGACTCTATTACTCAGGACAGTGTTTCACTCCATGTGATAGCAAAACGACTGCCGTAGCTTAACCAGAGACTGGGTTATTCTGCTCACATAACACAAGTCAGAGGTAGCCTTCCAGGTGGTGCAGCAGTTCCACAAAATCATTAGTCTTTCTGGTCTTCTTAGCGTGCGGTAATATGAGAGCTCCATAGTTTTTTTTACATCTGTAAAATAGGCAGGAAAAAGGAGAGTGGGGAAGGCGCAAGGGACAAGCCTATAACAGGAAAGCAAAAACTTTCCCCAAAATTCCTAATAGAGCACCAATTACATTGCTTACATTTTAGCCCTTAGCTGCAAGGGAGCCGGGGGAAGTGAATATTATAAACGGGGCACACTGCTGCTCTAAACAAACTCAGAGTTCTTCTTGGAAGAAAGAAGGGGAGAATGGACATTGACTAGGCAACTAGCAGTGTTGGCCACAGTCAAAGCTCCTATTAGTCTCATTTCTCCGAATGCCATGTGGCTTCCTCTCCACCAGTCAGCTTGGACTTTGCCTTCTTAGAGCCACATCTTATCAGTCCATCCTCTACCATCTGCATCTGCCCTGCCCTGGCAGGTTATTTTGGCTGAACACTGACCATATGCAGGGCTCCTTGTCAGTGCACTTGGTCCCTGTGCACTTGGCATCAGCCAAGCAGATAGAGTAGGGACCCCCAGGGCAGGGCTGGGCAGGGAGGGCTTCCTCTGAGAGCCTCACTCTAGCCACCTTCCTGGCTGTGTTGGCACCAGGGCTGGATATTCCCTTGCAGGATGCATGAAAAATCCGGAGCAAAGGAGACCTTTAGGAGCCCATTGCTGAGGCTTTAGGGACAGCTCATTTATCAACTGTGGACTTTTTCCTAAAGCTTTGATTGAAGAAGCCTGTCAGCTGCAAGATCTAAGACCTTTATCTCAAGAATGACCCATTTGTGCAGCCCTATAAATCTTTCTGAGCCACATACTGGGAGATGGAGGTGGGTAAGATTTGGTATTGGCCTTTTGGAGGCAATTTTCCCAACTCCCTGGCCGTCTGGTCCTCTATAGCATCCTTACATTTGATGGTGGCCTATTGAGTAACGTCCTGACCTGTGCTGAGCTGAAGGAGGTCACAAAAATGATGTGCACAGCCTGGCTGCCTGGGGATGATTCTAGGTCTGCTCCTGCCAGGTGTGCTCCAACTCCAGCCCCGGCCATGGAGGAGGGAGGGAGGGATGTTGGAGTTGGGGAGACATAGGTCTTGCCCAGCACCTCTTCAGGAGAATGTGAGGCAGTGTGGAAAGGACAGGGTGAGAACTGGAAGATCTAGTCTCAAAGCATCATTTGACAGTATTACATAATGGTTAAGAGGACAGGCTCTACGTCGACAGTCTGGGTTTAAATTCCTGCCCACCAATTACTAGAAGTATGACTCTGGTAATAAAACCAGGCCTCCCCCAAGACCTCCCAGGACAGACAAGTTGGCCTCCAGCAGTCACACTCCAGGGGGACGAGGGAGCCCAGGATTCTGGGACAGCTAACAGTCCCCTTGAGGCCCTTTTTCTGGCTCTGGGCCTCATCTCTACACCTTCAAGCAGCAGCATGGATCAGAGGTGAGGCCATCCAAGATGGAAAGGCGGCAGGCTTCGGAGGACATTCCAAATGTATTTTTCAACCACAGATCCATCATTTTAATGTAACCCAGGCCTCCCATTTGAATGATTAACCAAGGGACTGACTGTCCTGGTGCCGGCGAGTGCTGCAGAGTCCTGATAAGAAAGCCCATAAAGACATCTCCAGACAGCCAGGGGAGGCTTTATATATGTCCCAGAAAGGGTGCTTTGATTTTTAGCAGTTTCTAGTAGGAAATTTCTGCCCAAATCTGGGAAACTGCAAGGTACCCAGAGCTTTGAACGCAGGAGGGCTGGCCCCAGGTGACTCAAGGAGGCCAAAGTGGAAATGGGTGGAATGAGTGAGAGAACTGGGCTTTGCTCTGGGGCTGAATGCACAACACAAAGGCCCCAATCTGGGATCCAGAGTTCTGGGTTGGCATTAACTGAAGCCCTCCTACTGTTGGCCTGGGCGGCTTCTGTCTACTTTGAAGCCCTGTGTAGGAGTTACCTACCTTCATGAAATTTCCCTCGTTGTTAGTCAATGCCTTCTCTGGGCTGCTTCTACACTTTATATGTATCATGCATCCAATACATATTTCTTGAGATCTTCATAGATGTCAGGCTCTGTGCCAGCTCTGGAGATGTGGCAGTGAATGAGAGTTTCTGTCCTCATGGGGCTCATGTTGAGTTGAAGAGGCAAAGTAGTAAACAAAGAAATACAGTGCCATATGGTAAGTATGGGGACTCATTGGTGGTTCAGTAGTAGAATTCTCACCTTCCATGTGGGAGACCTGAGTTCGATTCCCAGCCAATGTACCTCATGTGTAACCACCACCTGTCTGTCATTGCAGGTTTTTGTGTCGCTATGATGCTGAAGAGGTTTCATTAGAGCTTCCAGACTAAGAGTAGGAAGAAAGGCCTGGCAATCTACTTCCAAAAATCAGCCAATGAAAATCCTAGGGATCACAAAGGTTTGTTGAGTACAGGGTTGCCATGAGTCAGGGACCAGCTCAACAGAATCTAACGACAACAACATGCTAAGTATAATGATGGGGGAAGTAAAGGGAGTGGGGAATCACACGAAAGGGCCAGGGAAAGTGTCCTAGTGGAAGAGATGGTAAGCTGAGACCTTACTTTGGATACATGATGGATGTTCACCAGGGAAGGGAAAGACAGAGGTGTTGTGGAGTGAAGAAGAAGGAATAGCAAATGTAGAGGCCCAGGGACTAAAAAGAACATGGCCTTTTGAGAAAGTACAAGTAGTTCAATATGGCTGGGTCATGGAATATAAGGGGAATGTGCAGAGAGATGAGGCTGGAGAGGTGGGCAGGAGCCACGTCACAAAAGGACTTGTCACAAAAAGATGGTAAAGAGATGATCCTCTGTTTTGGGGTCAATGGGAAACCACTGAAAATGTCTAAGGTTCTGTTCCCCAAGAAACAGACGCTGAGACATTGAGATTTTCAGGCAGAACATTTATTGGTGAGTGCTCTTGGCAATAACACCCACGAAGTAGTGAGGAAACAGGATTGGGGAGAGGAAGAAGTTGAACTATGATCAGTTGCAACAGAGGCCTCAGCCTCAATAGAGGCCTCCACCAACTCACAGGCAACTCACAGGAGCTGGGGTGGCCTCTCAGTGTTGTCCTCAACTGAGGCAAGGGGGACAAGACTTTTTATCCCTGTCATTGAACTGTACATGTAAGAAAATCAGTTATTTATGCCAAAAGCACAGGCAATCAAAGAAAAAAATACATTGGACTTCATTAAAATGAACAACTTTTATGCTTCAAACAACACCATTCAGAAAGTGAAAACATACACTGTTGGTGGGAGTGTAAAATGGTACAACCACTTTGGAAATTGATTTGGCACTTCCTTAAAAAGCTAGAAATAGAAGTACCATACCATCCAGCAATCCCGTTCCTTGGAATATGTCCTAGAGAAATAAGAGCCGTCACACAAATAGATATATGCACACCCATGTTCACTGCAGCACTGTTCAGGATAGCAAAAAGATGGAAACAACCTAGGTGCCTATCAACGGACGAATGGATAAACAAATTATGGTAAATTCACACAATGGAATACTACGCAATGATAAAGAACAACTATGAAGCCGTGAAGCATAACATGGAGGAATCTGGAGGGCATTATGCTGAGTGAATTTAGTCAGTCACGAAAGGACAAATATTGTATAAGACCACTATTACAAGAACTCAAGAAAAGGTTTAAACACAGAAGAAAACATTCTTTGATGGTTACAAGGGTAGGGAGGGTGAGGGTTATTCACTAACTAGATGGTAGACAAGAATTATCTTAGGTGAAGGGAAGGACAGCACACACTACAGGGGAAGTCAGCACAACAGGACTAAACCAAAGCTAAGAAGTTGCCTGAATACAATCAAACATTTCGAGGGACAGAGTAGCAGGGGCGGGGGTCTGGGGACCATGTTTCAGGGGACATGTCGGTCAATTGGCATAACAAAGTTTATTAAGAAAATGTTCTGCAACCCAGTTTGGTGAGTGGCGTCTGGGGTCTTAAAAGCTAGCAAGTGGCCATCTAAGATGCATCAAGTGGTCCCAACCACCTGGAGTAAAGGAGAACAAAGAACACCAAAGACACGAGGAAAGTATTAGCCCAAGAAACAGAAAGGGTCGCATAGACAAGAGACTTCATCAGCCTGAGACCAGAAGAAGTAGATGGTGCCCGTCTACCACCAATCACCACCCTTACAGGGAACACAACAGAGAGTCCCTGATGGAACAGTGGAAGGATGGGATGCAGAACTCAAATTCTAGTAAAAAGACCAGACTTAATGGTCTGACTGAGACTGGAGGAACCCCAGAAAGCATGGCTCCCAGACTCTCTGTCAGCCCAGAACTAAAACAATTCCTGAGGCCAACTCTTCAGACAAAGATTGGACTGGACTGTGGGACATAAAATGATACTCGTGAAGAGCGAGCTTCTTAGCTCAAGTAGAGACAAAAGACTAAACGGGCAACTTCTGTCCGGAGGTGAGATGAGAAGGCAGAGAGGGTTAGGAGCTGGTTGAATGGACATGGGGAATCAGGGGTGGAAAGGAGGAGTGTGCTGTCACAGTATAGGGAAAGCAATTAGGGTCACATAACAATGTATGTATAAATTTTTGTATGCGAGACTAACTTGAATTGGAAACTTTCACTTAAACTACAAGAATAAAAAAAAAAAAGGAAAGTGAAAACGCAACTCACAGAATGGGAAAAAATATTTGCAAATGGTATATTTGATAAGGGTTTGGTATCCAGAAGATATAAGGAACTCTTACAACTAACAATAATAATAAAAATTGCCCAATTAAAAAATGGGCAAAGGACTTGAATTCCACTTGAAGGTATATGCCCAAGAGAATTGAAAACATGTCCACACAAAAACTTGTACATGAATGCTCATCACAGCATTATTCATAATAGCCAAAAATGGAAATAACTCAAATGTCCATGAATGGATAAACAAAATGTGGTATATTCCATACAGTGGAAGATAATTTAGTCATAAAAGGAATGAAGTACTGATTCATGCTACAACATGGATGAACCTTGAAAACATTATGCCAATTCAAAGAAGATAGATGCAAAAGCCACATATTGTATGATTCTGTTTATATGAAATGTCCACTATAGGCAAATCCAGAGACAGAAGATAGATAAGTGGCTGCCAGAGGTTGGAGAGAGGGGAGAATGGTGAGTGACTGCTAATGAGTACAGCATATCTTCTTGAGGTGCTGAAAATGTTCTAGAACTAGACGGTGATGATGGTTGAGCACCTTTGTAAATATTCTAAAAACCCACTGAATTGTACTTTAAGGGGGTAAATTTTTTTACTGTGGTAAATATATATATAATAAAACATATGCCATTTCAACATTTTTTACATGTACAATTCAGTGACATTAATTATATTTATTACATTGGATAACCATTACCACTATCGGTTTCCAAGTATGTGAATTATAACTCAATTAAAAAAAAATCAGTCAATGTTTGTGCAAACATCCCTGTGGCCCACCTCCGTCCACCTACCCCCCCACCAAAATTCCCCACCCCCAGGTTATATAACCTTGGGCTAAACAGCTCCTTTTGGCAGAGGGCAATTTCTGGAGGGACTCAGCTGTGAGCCATGAGCAGATGACACTCTAAGCAGGCTGGGGGAATGAGTGCCTGTGGGGATCTGGGTTACACACCACAGCATCCACTAGGGAAGTTTTTAAGGGTGCAAGTGGCACAGTCAGATTTTCACTTTAGCATGTAACCTTCACGACAACCTGAAAAGGCAGGCATTATTATCTCCATTTTTCTTTTTTTTTTTCCAAAGAGTGAACTGAAGCTCAGAGAGGTTGAACAATTTGCAAAAGATCTCAACAGCTAGTGGAAATTTGAACGGGAATGTGAACCCATGTCTATCTGAGGCCAAAGGCCATGCTCTTTGCTATGATTCTATGCTACTTCATGTTCACTCATTCACCAGTTGGTCTCCCTTGCAAGATGAATTGGTTTAAAAGCAGCGACTGTGTCCAATCACATGGTGCTTGTATCCTTAGCACCATCACAGAGCACAAAGAAGGTGCCTAAAAATGTTTGTTAAACTGAAGTGAGGAGTTCCCTTCCCGACACAACTAAAGACATCATGCCACTGCTAACATTTAGCAAGGGTAGTTTTCTCCCAACTCACAGGAAAAAAATTAATGAACAGAATTTCCTTATTCTTAATCTTTTTTTGGATGCAATTTTTTGCTTAGACTTTGACAATTTGTTTGTATTAAAATCTGGTATCAGAAGTCATTTATCAAAAAAATATAGATTTATCTTCATCAATAGTTCACAGTTTCCTGGCAGATGTTCCCACACCTAAACACATTCCCTTGATGACACGAGGAGAATTATGGATTTCAATAAATTGAAGTCAGAACTGATGGAGATACGGCCGTTTTCCCTCTAGGCTTCCCCATGAAGCTGCTTAGTTGTGGCTGATGAAGAATTAGGGACTTTATCCTCAGCATATATGCCACCGACTTCCCCTGTCAGGCCTGCTATTTCCAAGGACCCATGGTGGTGCCTCTTGGATACACCCTAGCTAGGGGTAGGGAGAGAGTGGGAGACATCATTAGCTGCAACTGGTTTGCCTTTGGTAGATTTTCTCCATATGGAGAGCGTGAAGAGGTACATGGGCAGGAGTAGGTTAACTGGTAGAGTGGGTACCTTGAAAGGCACTTTTCAGATTAGATGACTAGGGGTGATTTTAAGTTCCCCAGAAGGGACCCACGGTTGTCGCTCTGCTTACTTACTGTAGCCTGAAGTCTCATCTTTAAGCTCAGCCAAAGAGAATGCTGGTGCTAGTAAACTGAAAACACCCCTGTCAAAGTTAACAGGCTCGACGGTTATTCCTATCTCAGTGTGAATGCTGAAGCAAATTTTGAAAAGGGAGGAGCAAAGGGCACTGGGGACCTGAGTGATGGCCAAGGGTGCAGGAAGGGGACAGCTGGAGGCAGAAGAGCATGGTGGTAAAGAGTGAGGCTAGGGGGACACACGGTTTAGGTTAAAATCCTGCTTGTACTCCTTACAGGCTGCGTGACCTTGGACACAAACTCTCTGAGTTTGTTACCTCGTCTTTAAAATGGGGTAATAATAGTCCTCAACTCAGAGCTGTTGGAAGGATTAAATGAGATAATACATACATGGCGGCACAAATGAAAATATGGTTATACGAGCAGACAAAATGCTGCCTTGGTTTCTCTAAAGGTTCTCTGATTTTCTTTACAAGTCCCCTGCTTGCTGGCTATTTAGAGGGAAACTCTTAATTTTAGTCCAAGGCGATCAATTTAGTTTTATTAAAAAACTTAAACAACCCCTTTAAGTAATTCTCAGGCTCCTTCGGTAAAAGCGTTCTGCCTCTCGCATTTTGTCTGGTTCATTTTTCTCTTACCCAGGATGGCTTCTAAGTATGTAAGGGGTTGGGTCCTCATGGCAAAGAGGAGATTTGGTCCTTGTCTAGTCTGGACTCATATGTGAGAAAGGGATTTATAGCAGAATTGAAATCGTTGGGAGACATGAAGAAACAGACTCCAGGCTGATGGCTCTCCAAGCTCTGCTGCAGAGCTAGGCTGCCAGAGGAACTGTTGTCTCTGCCCCAGGCATCTGATTAGCAGAACCTAAACCACATATCTGTCAGTTTGTCATACTGTGATGGCTTGCCTGTTGCTATGATGCTGGAAAATATGTCACCAGTACTTCAAATACCAGCAGGGTCACCCATGGTGGACCCGCTTCAGACTAAGACAGACTAGAAAGGAAGGCCTGGCAATCTACTTCTGAAAATTAGCCAATGAAAACATTATGAATCGGAACACTGTCTGACTCACTTGCTTTGGACATATTATCAGGAGGGATCAATTGCTAGAAGAAGACATCGTGTTTGGTGAAGTAGAGGGCCATCAAGGGCATGGAAGACCCTTGGTGAGATGGATTGGCATCATAGATACAGAAATGGACTTGAGCATGCCAGTAATTGTGAGAATGATGCAGACCAGGCAACAGTTCGTGCTGTTCTATATCAGGTCACCATGAGTTAACATCAACTTGAGGACAGCTATCTATCTCAAACACATCCAGAAACCCTAGCTGCAAATGAATCCGAGTACTACTGTTTTTAGCTCTCCATTCTCTGCATGAGCATCTACTTAAGTTATATTTACTAAGTCCTATTGGCTTGCAGTGGTTAAGAGCTATGGCTGCTAACCAAAAGGTCCACAGTTGGAATTCACCAGCCTCTCCTTGGAAACCCTGTGGGGCAGTTCTACTCTGTCCTGTAGGGTTGCTATGAGTCAGAATTGTCTCAACTGTAATGGGTTTGGTTTTGGGTATTGGCCAAAGCAGGAGCTGTGGTGGCGCACTGGTTAAGAGCTTGGCTGTTAACCAAAGGGTTGGCAGTTTTTTTTTTGTTGTTGAAATTTATTTTTTTATTGTACTTCAGGTGGAGGGTTACAGAACAAATAGTTTCTCATTAAACAGTAGTACACATGTTGTTTTATGACATTGGTTAACAACCCCACGACATGTCAACCCTCTCCCTTCTCGACCT
>NW_004444063.1:277590-350033 GCF_000243295.1 Trichechus manatus latirostris
ATTGCCACTCCTGCTCTTTTTTGGTAGTTGTTAGCTTGATATATTTTTTTCCAACCTTTGACTTTTAATAAATTCACCTTTGTTTCTAAGGTGTGTCTCTTATAGACAGCATATTGATGGATCCTGTTTTTTTATCCATTCTGTCCCTCTCCATCTCTTTATGGGAGCATTGAATCCATTTACATTCAGTGTAATTACTGATAGACATGAGTTAAGGTTGGCAGTTTGAATCCACCAGCCACTCCTTGGAACCCCTAAGGGGCAGTTCTACTCTGTCCAGTAGGGTCACTATGAGTCATAATTGACAGCAATGGGTTAGTTTTGGTATTGGCCAAAGCAAGCTCCGTGGCCCACCTGACTCAAGGGATGGAGAAGTAGACTTCGCCTTACCATGAGAGGAGAAAAATTTATGGTCATTTTTGCCATCTACCACAATACTTTGTACACAAAGACAGACCATATATATGTAGGGCCATAAAACAAATCTCAATAAATTTCAAAGGCTTGAAATCATTCAGAGTACCTTCTCTGACCACAATGGAATTATATTGGAAATCATTAACAATATGATATCTAACAAAAAAAAAAAAAAAGAAACAAACAAACAAACAAACTCAAATATTTGGAAATTAAACCTAAGTCCTCATCAGGCTTGGAGGAAGTTGACAGGGGTCTGCCTTTACTTCTTTTCAGTCCCATCTGGTCTTAATTTTTTCAGAAAGAAACTGGGCAGAGAATTGTCTTCAAGTCTCTGCATAAAGAAAATTATGGCACAGGTTTGGGAAATTTGTTAGCTAATGGTTCTTTATTCTCTCTGGCACAACGTGTTGTCACATTTGCTGATTTTTAGTTTCTTTCAGTTTTTCTAAGGACTACTGTGATTAAAGCAAATGTGAATATGCCTCTTATCATGTCACAGTTGTCCAGGCCCTGTTCTTCCTTTTCCTTCTGAAAGGCTCATTTTCACCAAGCACTAAATACTGTATGATCATCCACCTGACAGCCATGCATCTTCCCAAATCACTACTCACCCCTCCTCGCTTTAGCAACTTTTGAGCAAAATCTGGTCACTATTATCGGTCTTCCAATCTCTGGAGAATTGGCATAGAATCTAGAAATATCAAAAATGAATCAAGAGAGTCTCTGGTACCCATTCTGAGCCCAGGGCAGAAATCATTAATTGATTACAGCACTCTATCTCACTGAACTCCTGCAAGACAAGGCACCAGGCAGACACAGCCAAAAGATACGAGTTGGCACCAGAGATGAAACCCATTTGCCATTTCAATTTTAAGCATTTGCCCTTGTGTTTCTTTGCCTGGTGCAACCTTAATATAATGTTCTGATGCTCCAGAAGTGGAGGTCAGAGGCCAGAGAATCACTTGTCTTAGGCATGTGCTACAACTTTCAATAGTACATGAAATTGATTATATAAAATAATGAAGCAAGTCATGGCTCCCTCCCATAATAGTTTAAATTTCCAATTTTTTTCAAGTTAGAAAAATGATTAAAATACTATAAGCAGGGTTAGGTTGGGAGGCTTACCACCAAGCTGCCTGTGCCTGCCCATAAGTATTTTCCCCTTAAAAGCCTGTTTTCTCCTCTTTTTCCTAGCTCTTAGGGAGCTGCTACAGACTCTTCTCTTTGTGTATGAAGAAGGCCTGAAAGATTTTTAAAGTCAATCTGTCCTATGCTGTTGTTACATGCCATCGAGTCAGTTCTGACTCATAATGACCGCATGTACAACAGAACACAACACTGCCCAGTCCTGTGCCATCCTCGTGATCTTTGTTATGTTTGAGCCCATTGTTGCAGCCACGGTGTCAATCTATCTCATTGAGGGTCTTCCTCTTTTTTGCTGACCCTCTGCTTTACCAAGCATGATGTCCTTCTCCCGGGATTGATCCCTCCTGATAACATGTCCAAAGCGTGTGAGATGAGGTCTCACCATCCTCGCGTCTAAGGAGAATTCTGGCTGTAGTTCTTCAAGATAGATTTGTTTTTTCTTTTGGCAGTCCATGGTATATTCAATACTCTTCGCCAACACCATAATTCAAAGGCACCAATTCTTCTTCGGTCTTCCTTATTCATTGCTCAGCTTTTACATGCATATGAAGCAACTGAAAACACCAGGGCTTGGGTAGGCACTTCTTAGTCCATAAAGTGACATCTTTGCTTTTTAACACTTTAAAGAGGTCTTTTGCAGCAGATTTGCCCAATGCAATATGTTGTTTGATTTCTTGACCGCTGCTTCCATGGCTGTTGATTGTGGATCCAAGTAAAATGAAATCCTTGATAACTTCAATATTTTCTCCATTTATCATGATGTTGCTTATTGGTCCAGTTGTCAGAATTTTTGTTTTCTTTATGTTGAGGGTGTAATCCATACTGAAGGCTGCAGCGTTTGATCTTTGTCAGTAAGTGCTTCAAGTCCTCTTCACTTTCAGCAAGCAAGGTTGTGTCATCTATATAACGCAGGTTGTTAATGAGCCTTTCTCTAATCCCAATGCTGTGTTCTTCATATAGTAGACCAAGAGGCAGTCATTCGAACAGAACAAGGGGATACTGCGTGGTTTAAAGTTAGGAAGGTGTGCGTTAGGGTTGTATCCTTTCACCATACTTATTTAATCTGTATGCTGAGCACATAATCTGAGAAGCTAGACTATCTGTCGTATCGCTTAAGAAAATACCTTATTTGCACACAAGAGGCCCCTCTTAGATTTAGAAATAAAAGTGATTTAACAGCTACCTGCTGTTGAATTTCTTCTTTGGGCCAGGCATGATTTATGATTTATCTACATCAGCTCAGTTACTCCTTACACAGTCCTGAGGGCCTAGTCTTAGCATCTCCATTCTGCTGAGGATGAAATGGCCCAGAGCATCAAAGTAACTTGCCCAAAGTTGCACAGCTAGTAAATGGTAGTTAGGATTTGAATCTAGGTTTGCCTGGCACCAAAGCCTTAAGTAATACTCTGCCTGACCTCTCCTTTAGGAAATGTGATGCTCTAGCTTTCAGAGCTTTTAGACCCCTCTGCCTCCCCCACCCCCCCTTCTTTCACTCATGCACACAGTAAGTTAAACACTTTTTCTTTTTTTTTCTCCCAGGTTAAAATGTGGAAGTGTTGGGGTCGAGAAAAGTGCCAAGAGCAGAAGTGTTGACATCAGATCCTTTCAGGAGAGCAGAATTTGAGGGAGCAGGAGGGAGCACAGTGGGGCAGTGGAGCAATGGGAATGGGGGAGGTGGGGGCAGGAAGGTCATGTTTCACTAACTCACAGAGTTCAGGCCTTTGACCTAGAGAGTTATTCATTGTTTATTCATTTAACAAACCCTCCCTGGAGCACCCATTGTATGCCAAGCCTTGTGCTGAGCTTTGAGTACACCCAGATGACTAAGATATTGTATGATTCTGTTTATTTGAAATGTCCACAATAGGCAAATCCATAGAGATAGACAATGGATCAATGGCTGCCAGTGGTTGGGAGGAGGGGAAAATAGGGAGTGACTGCTAATGGGTACAGGGTATCTTCTTGGGGTGAAGAAAATGTTCTAGAGCTAGATAGTAATCATGGTTGCACAGCTTTGTAAATATACTAAAAGCCACTCCAGCTGACTCAAAGTGACTGCCAGTGCCCAGGACCTTGGCTTTCGGCTCTGAGTTTAGTGTGAGTGTGAGTGAAAGAAGGTGTCTTAGTTTCCTAGTGCTGCTGTAATGTAAATACCGCAAGGAGGTGGCTTTAAAGAACAGAAATTTATTTTCTCACTGTTCTGTAAGCTAAAAGTCCAAATCAGGGTCTCAGCTGTGTTGATTCCTTCTGTGGGCCTCTCTCTTAGTTTCTGGTGTCTGTCAGCGATCCTTGACATTCCTTTGCTTGCAGACAAGCCTCACATGTTGTCTGCCTGCCTCTCTCTGTGTGTGTATCGCTGTGTCTATTCTGCTCTTTTTGTAACTCAGAAGTGAGTACATTTATAACGCACCCTACTTGGGTACGCGCTGATTAGCAGAACAAAGAAAACCCTATTTCCAAACGGGATTACATCCACGGGTATAAGGGCTAGGATTCCAACACCTATTTTGGGGGGGACACAATTTAATCCATAACAAGCTGCCTCTAGAATGTCATGTTCAGAGTAGGAGGAAGACAGTAACTTGGGAGCCTGCTGCCTGAGGGAGCGTGCTCCCTGTAGGAAGGGTAGGGAGGGGTCACCCAAGGAAACATCTCTCTGTGGGCTCGGGTCCTTTTGGTGCTGGATCATACCGGGGCTTGAGGCCATGCTCTGTATCTTTCCTCTCTGCCCTGTGTTTGACTAGTTATGAAAAACAACTGACCTCCCCTTTGAGGGTCAGGTGAATCATTAAACATCATGAAATAAGTAAATGCCTGGTTCTATGCACTGCCTGAGTCAGAAGCTGTCCCGTTCCAAACCCAATCCTGCAAATCTGGGATCTGTGCTTATGACTTTTGTTTTGGGATTCACTCTGAGCACTCCTATTTGTTTTCTCTGCCTACAGCATCTTAATATGCACGTAACTATTTCACCTGAGGGCTGGCCCCTGGGCATCCAATAGTTAAACTTTGGAGCATGGGAGTCACCTCTTGGGGTTTTTTAAGTGACTAGTATGTGTCCCCATGTTTGTCTCAAATTGTCGCACACATACCCTTAATATAAGGAAAAATATCTCCAGCCCTTTTCTTGTGATGTACTAAGCCAGAAACTTAATTTTCTTTATGTAGTATGCAAAGACATTTATGTGCCCAGTTTCTCTCACCCTAGCTTTTGCAGGAGCCTTGCAAATGGTTTGCTCAAATCCCTGGTCTGGTAGAATTAGATTCTTCCCCAGTAAACTGAGTTTCCTACCTGCCTCTGCTTCTCAGCCCACTGGGCTCCAATCATACATAGATTTGCCTCTGGGCTCACTCCGTGTTCAGACGCCAAACCAAAAGGGAAAGCTTCAGGACCCACTTAACTGAACCCAGCTGGAGAAGAGAAAGAAGTGTCACTTGCCATCAGATTTCCTTGAGGCCCCAGGCAGAGTATGGTTTGACCTGCTTGGTGTTGGCCAGGCTCCTTCTGTTCTTTTGCACGTCATTCACTTGGTACTTAATATTACACCTGGGCCCTGTGTCATGCCATGGAGCCCACAGACAGCAGGACCAGGCAGTGTCTACATTCCCCCAGCCCCTGCCTCCCATACAAGCTCTGTGCCAACAATACCAGCACTGTTTTTGCAGAAGTGCTGTCTTGAAATGGCAGGAGAGAGGCAGAGTGCTCCCAAGGTCTCAGCATAATTCGGTTTTATTACGAGAGTTTTCATTTTGATGGCAACATTATTCTTTTCATGGAAGAAATTATCTTCAAATTATTTAATCTTACTCTTTCATCTCTGGGGATACTTGTGGGGTATATCGCTGCAGTCTTCACAGATTGCTGGAAAATAGCTGGCCTGTCTATCATTTTAATTTACTATCACAGGCCCAAATTTGGAGGGGGAGAAAGTATCTATTTGCCACAGAGATATCTGGTCTCAGAAATAATCCTGAAATATCTGTGTTTCCAGAGTAGAAGCACTCAGGTTGTCCATTGCTCCCGAGGAAAATGTTATCTGCCTACAAAGAGCTGAAGGTGCCTGTTGAGGAAGGTTATGATGGACATAGATTCAACAATCTTTCTTGGGGTAACGTGTTCCATGAGCTGGAGGATCTTGGGTAGGATATTCATTCTTTTGGGGGGGGGGGTGGCTGGAGTTTAGTAAGCATTAAAAACTAGTTGTAGCTGTTTTGATAATAAACTGGCTCAGTGATGCCTGAGGAGGACCCTGGAGCTGGGAGCTGGAAGAGAAGGCTGCTCAGGGGTAACTGGTTAAGACTCAGCCTGACATCTCCAGGAGCTGGCACCGTCGTCCCCAGCTTCTGGCCCAGAAGCAGCCCTAGAGGAAGATACAAGGTTTCTGATACAAGGATCTGAGACCAAGGCTGTCAGAGCCTCCTCAGCTTCCTCGGCCAGTGTCAGGAGCTGAACACACCTGGAGTGGTTGCCTCAACCTCATTGTGGTCTCCAGGAGGGTGCGGGCTTTGTGGGAAATGGTGCCTATTGGTATTAGGGGGTCTGAGGAAAAGCTGGGGACTGCTGCTAGGGAATAATTAGGTAGAATCCTAGTAGAGAGGACCAGGGCACCACACAGACATCTAAAGACAGGTACACAAGGCGTAAGTGACTGGCCCAGGCTCAGACCCTCAGAAATAGCTCTCAAATCCCCAGGTCTTGAATGCCCTGCCTGCCATACTTGTCTACCTGGTGAACTCCTACTCCTCCTTTAAGATCTCGCTCAGGAGTCTCCTCTTTCCTGCAACCTTTGCTTTTGATCCTCCTCTCCCCAGCAGTGTTGATTGCTACCTCCTTTGTGGCCCCAGGAGCCCTGGTGATAAAGTAGTTAAGAGCTATGGCTGCTAATCAAAAGATTGGCAGTTCAAATCCACCAGCCAGTCCTTGGAAACCCTATGGGGCAGTTCTACTCTCCTATAGGCTTGCTATAAGTCAGAATCGACTCAATGGCAACGGGTTTGGTTTGTGTCCCCAGGGACATTGTGCAGACCCTTAATGAGGCATCCTCACCGGAAATTGCAATCATCCGTTTACAGCGGCATGTTTCTCTGTCCCCAGTAGACTGTGAGATCTTTGAAGGCAGAGCCTAGCACAGCTTCTGGCCCAGAATACAGGCTCAATGAGTGAATGAAATGCTCATTGGCATGCCCTGAACAGGAAGACACAAAGAAAGGGTGAGAAATTACAGATCATGCACTGGATCAGGGTTCGATTCTTCCTGGCACAACCCTCATGGTTGTGTAGCCTTGGGTAAGTCACTTTTCTTCTCTGAGTCTCCATTTCCAAATCTGTTCCATACAGAGAGTGATCTCAGCCTACCCCTCGAAGAACTCTGGTGAGGCTCCAATGGGCTTATGATAGAGTGAGGGTCTATAAAATGCTGGTCAGGTGGAATGGTGGTGCTTAGCCCCATTCTCCTGCATGTGGACATGGGCACACTCAAATCTAGAAAGGCTTCTTGGCAGGGCTAGCAAGGTCAATTTCATTCTCACCAGACAGATGAATCTTTTCCAGGGTGAAAGGTGTGATGATGGCTAATACAACCTGCTGTGTGCCAAGAGTTACCTGCATTATCTCATTCAGTGCTCACAACAACCCCATGCAGTCAGTACTACAATTGTCATGCCCATTTTGCAGATGGGGAAACAGAGGCTCAGAAAGGAGAAGCGATTTTCCCAAGGTTCCCAAGATTGAAATGCTGGTGGTCTGACCCCAGTGCCTTACTCTTAACCACTATGCTCCACTGCCTGTCTGTGCCTTGGAGGAGCCTGAGGAGCGTGAGGACGAAGTCAAGTTAGACTTAGAGGGTAGTAATGTCAGCCCTGGAGACAAGTGGACGGTGCAGAGGAGAACTGCTGGTCTCAGCTCTGGAGTCAGGGTTCCCAGGAGCTCCTTCATCTGGCTCAGACTGACTGTCAGTGCCCAGGCCCTTGGCTTTCAGCTTCGAGGTTGTCTCTCTCCTTGTTTCAACTCCAGAAGGCAGAAGTGGAGGAAATATTGAGCCTTAGCTGACTCAGGACGTTGCAAGCCCCTGGCCTTGATCAGAGAATCAGTTATCACCTTCTGGCTGTGGATACGGAGGCTGACAGATGCCTGGCTGGGTCTGCCAAGACCCCAAAGAGTCAGGGGACACCAGCTTGCTTGGCTGTCTCTTGCTTCTTCCTCTTTAAGGTGGAGGCAGTGTAGAGAAAAGACTGGTTCAGTGGGCATCTTGGTTATTTGGGCTCTGATAAAGGGAGGAGTTGTTTTTTTTTTTTTTGCTTTGAAGAAAAAAAAAATTTTTAAATTGTGCTTCAGATGAAGGTTTGCACAACAAATTAGTTTTTCATTAAACAATTAATACACATATTGTTTTGTGACATTGGTTGCCAATACCATGACATGTCAACACTCTTCCCTTCTTGACCTTGGGTTCTCTTACCAGCTTTCCTGTCCCCTCCTGCCTTCTCGTCCTTGCCACTGGGTTGGTGTGCCCATTTAGTCTCATTTTGTTTTATGGGCTTGTCTACTCTTTGGTGAATAATATTGAATATACCATGGACTGCCAAAAGAACGAACAAATCTGTCTTGGAAGAAGTATAGCCAGAATGCTCCTTAGAAGCAAGGATGGTGAGACTACATCTTACATACTTTGGATATGTTGTCAGGAGGGATCAGTCTCTGGAGAAGGACATCATGCTTGGTAAAATAGAGGGTCAGCGTAAAAGAGAAGACCCTAAATGAGATGGGTTGACACAGTGGCTGCAACAATGGGCTCACGCATAACAATGATTGTGGGCATGGCACAGGACCAGGCAGTGTTTTGTTCTGTTGTACATAGGGTCACTATGAGTTGGAATCGACTTGATGGCATCTAATAATAACAACAACAATCTTTGGCTGAAGGGTGAGCCTCAGGAGTGACTTCAGTACTGAGTTAAAAGGGTGTCTGGAGGCCATACTCTTGGGGTTTCTCCAGTCTCTTTTAGACCAGTAAATCTGGTCTTTTTTTGTGTGTGTTAGAATTTTGTTCTACATTTTTCTCCAGCTCTGTGCGGGAGCTTCTATTGTGATCCCTGTCAGAGCAGTTGGTGGTGGTAGCTGGGCACCATTTAGTTGTGCTGGACTCAGTCTGGTGGAGGCTGTGGTAGTTGTGGTCCATTAGTTCTTTGGACTAATCTTTCCCTTGTGTTTTTGATTTTCTTCATTCATAGGGAGGGTTTTTTCCCCCTAAGCATGACACTGGTGTTGGGGTTGGGTGAGGACAATAGCCGTGTGTCTGTCAAAGCACACAGGTGATTCTGATGTCGAGTACCTGGGCCTCTCTAGAAATAAGCAGAAGGGGCCTAAGCCAGTCCTTGCCTTGTTATCCTAGTCCCCAAATCTCTGAGCCTGCAAGGCTCAACCTCTTCCCCATCTGGCACGCCAAACTTCATACACAGATCTCTTCAACCTGGCATATGAATCTCTCTTGGGTTGCCTTGGGAACTGCCACCCGATTCTGCTCCCCCACCTTAATTTCCAGGAAACTATAGGGCGCTGCTCCCTGGTTTTGCTCTACCTTTGGGTTCCCGCATGTGTTTTCATCTTTTATTTGTTCAGGTTCTACTCTGCCTGCCTACAGTTACCCTGGCTGATGAACTAGGCTCACCTGCTTCCCAGAGAGTGCCTGGGAGGGGAGAAGGGGATGGGGAGTAGACATAGAGTCTCTTCAGTTACTTCTCTTTCTCTTTTTTCCTACTTCCCTACCACAATATGTGGAGCAGCACCTGGGGGCCAGGCCCGCAGCTGGGAGCTGTTGGGGGAATACAATTTTCAAGCCCATGGACCCTGGCCTCAGGGGCCTTGCTGTCTGGTAGAGGACAACCGTAAGGACTATTATTTCCACTGCAAAAAAGGAAACTGCCAGCCCTTCTTCCATACCCACCGTCAGGGGCTGACTCAGGCAAAGGTACTTTGAGTGGTAGCTGAGAGGGCCCAGCAGGAGGTTTAGCAAAGTGCTTAAGGGTGTGGCTCAAAAATCAGACAGACCTGGGGGTTAAGTCACAGACGAGTTACTTTGCTTTTCTGAGTCTCTGTTTCCTCATTCCGTACAACGGGGATAACACTAATCATCTGAAAGTTTGCTGGCCTCTCTCATAGTAAGTGCTCCATGCGTGAGCACTATTATTATCACGTGTAGGGTTATGTGGAACCTGTAGCCCTGGGGTGAGTGTTGGGGGAGAGAGAACAGGGAGCTGCTCCGTGAAGGACTGGTGGGCAGGGGCGAGCAGAGGGCTGAGGCTTTGCACATGTCCTGAGGCTGGTCCAAAGCGGGAGCAGCCCAGCCCCTAACTGTTGGCTCCACCAGGCCTGGCGCCTCGGGTGGTGGATTAGCACCTCCTCTCCCCTTTCTGAATTCTAGCATATGATAAGGGTGAATGTGTCTGTTGATCCTCCCTAGAAAAGTTGGTTTGAGGTGAGATAAAGGATGACGTTTAGAAATGACTGGGTTTATTCTTCTGATAGTATCAGGATTTTTTTTTTTTTTTTTAGTTAGAAAGCATTTATTTGGGATTTGGGCTGGGCATGTATTGAGTTTCCCTGCCTCTTGATATCTTAAGTTTCTGCCTTTTGTTAGGCACATCGGTGACAGGCTTCTTTTCCCTCTGCCACAGGGGGGGGGGGGGAGTTTGTTTTTCACCTGTTTCCCTCTCAAGGGTGCTACCTTCCCCTCCCTGCCCCAGGGAGGCTTGGTTGGGGATGGCCACTTAGCTCTCAGTAGGGAGGGGTCCTGCATGGAAAGGGGATTACCCCTCTTCTCCTCTCTCAGCTGGGGGAGCAGGTACCCAGAGTTTTCTCCAAAAGTGGGTGGGGTGGCGTTTGGAGGGACTGAGACCTCAGGTACCCCCAATGCTTGGACTCATTGCTGGCTGTCCTGGGAGCTGCTGTGAGGTCTAGATGGGAAAATGTTGAGTTCTAGCTCTTCTCGGTCTTATTTTTTACTCCCCCAACTCCCTGTCAAAAATGTCACTTGGCTCTGTGTATCTTGCCACCTGAAATCTACCACTCTCTCTGGGCCACCCTCCTCTTGCCTGGATAGAGGCGTTAGCCTCATAACTGGTCTCCTTGCTTCCATCCCTCTCCTAGCTCCATCCATCCTCTGCACAATAGTCATTGTGACCTGTCAAACATACAAAAGTGCCCCTATCTCTAGCCAGCTTAGTGACTTCTCAGGTGCTTGAAATGTAACAAAACATCCCCAATGCAGCCCTCAGAGCCCCGTGGATCAGGCCCTGCCATCCCCTCCAGACCATCTCCTCCCACTCACCTCCGCACGATCTTCCACCAGCCACAATGACCTTCCTTTAGCACCTCAGACTTCAGGGACTTTGCATATACTGTTCCCTCACCCTGTAATGCTTTTCCCTCCTTCACCCTCCCTTGGCTTGGCGAGCTTCTACGCATCGTTCCTGTTTCTGCATAAATGTCTTCAGCTGGGCCTGCCATGACCTCGTCAAACTAAATCAAATTGCTCTATTAAATACTCTCGCTACATATTATGAAGCTGCCGTATTCAGGGTCTCTCTCCTGTAGACTGTGGGCATTGTAAGGCAGTGTCTTGCACAGGGACTGATGCATAGTAGGTGTTCAAAAATTGTTTGCTTAGTGAGTGAATGGAAGTTTCTCCTTTTTTCTACATTGGGCTTAGCCCATCCCTTTCCCCCCTCAAGACCTTCTTTGGAGATGATTCCCTTGTATTTTTTGAAACCTATGAATTTTTACTGTACTCAGGAAGAAAGAAGTCCACAAAAATTTAAACATTAGGTACTATCCACACTACATCCCTGTTCTCTTCTAGTCGCTGACAAGGGCCAGGCACATTTCTCCAGAGTTGCGAGCAGGGCCTCCCTGATGCTTTGAGTGCTGTTTTTCCTGCAGCGTGATCCTAGGTTTGTGTGAGTTTCCTCCCATAGCTCAGGATAATCCAGCACTTTTCCCTTGAAGGGCTCCCTGTCCTTCTACCATATGGACACCCTCACCTTTCAACATACATTTGGTGAGCACTGGGCATTGTGCCAGCCCCTGGGGGAAGCCATTAAGAGCGCTAGCTATCAGGTCAGAAAGACCTAGGTTTGCATCCTGAGTCCATCACCTTTTAGTGGTATGACTTTAGGCCAGTCATTTAACCTCTGAGCTTCAGTTTTCTCATTTGTAAAACGGGAATATTAGTAGCACCCATATCACAGAATTGTGGAGAGGATTGTATGAGGTTAGTGATGGGAAGCACTTTGTGCAGTGCTTGGCACATGGTAATGGTGCACAGATGGTAGCTGTTGCTGATGTTATTAATCTCAGCAAAGGGGAATTAACATTGCCTGGGCAGATGCTTCCATACATCACCTCTGCAGTGTGGCTTGTTCTCAGGTACTGAGGGTCCCTTCTGTGAAGAGTGGAGGGCCAAGGCAGGAGGGCTGCGGGTAGGTGCACAGAAATCCGGTGGTCCTGTGGGGCTCTCAGGAAGTTTGTTCTGGTTGTGTGTATGGAGGCTTCCTACTCAGCATATGGGGCTGCCTGGCTGGGAGCTGCATTTCCGTGGGAATCCGTGGGCTAGTGGGTCTGGACTGTGTGCTGAGAACACGGGGATATTTTATCCGGGAAGGGGCTAAAGAAGCTTCCTTTGGGTTTCTTGCTTCTCAGAGAACACCTCTCCCTCTGTGGGATGGGAGGACTTCATATAAAGGGAGTGGGCCCTGCACACCAGGAGGAGAGCTGGTGGTGGGGGAGGAGGTGAGCATGGCGCCACTGCACGGTGGAGGTGGCTTCACTGCTTTTCTTGGAATCACAGATTCTTAGAGATGGAAGGGAACTTTGAGTTCATCAAATTCAATCCTACCATTTTGTAGATGAGGAAACTGGAGCCCAGGCAAGTAATTTTGCTTTCCTATGACCAGTTTCTTCATCTGTAAAATAGGTACAGTATATCTTCTTTGCAGAGCTGGTATGAGGATGTTGTTGTTGTTAGGTGCTGTCAAGTTGGTTCTGACTCATAGCAACCCTATGTACAACAGAATGAAACATTGCCCACTCCTGAGCCATTCTCACAATCATTGCTATGCTTGAGCCCATTGTTGTAGCCACTGTGTCAACCCATCTCGTCCAGGGTCTTCCTCTTTTTTGCTGACCTTCCACTTTACCAAGTATGATGTTCTCTAGGGACTGGTCCCTTCTGATAACATGTCCAAAGTATGTGAGACGAAGTCTCGTCATCCTTGCTTCTAAAGAACATCTGGCTGTACTTGTTCCAAGACAGATTTGTTCATTTTTTTGGCAGTCCATAGTATATTCAATATTCTTCGCCAATACCGTAGTTCAAAGGCATAAATTCTTCTTCAGTCTTTCTTATTCGTTGCTCAGGTTTTGCATGCATATGAGGTGATTGAAAACACCATGACTTGGGTCAGGCGCACCCTCGTCTTCAAGGTAACATGTTTGCTTTTCAACACTTTGAAGAGGTCTTTTGCAGCAGATTTGCCTGGTACAATGTGTCTTTTGATTTCTTGACTGCTGCTACCATGGGTGTTGATTATGTATCCAAGTAAAATGAAACCTTTGACAACTTCAATACTTTCTCCATGTATCATGATGTTGCTTATTGGTCTAGTTGTGAGGATTTTTGTTTTCTTTATGTTGAGGTATGAGGATACGATGTATGTAATGGGCCCAACATAGTGCTTGCCTTAAAGCAGGTGCTCAGTAAATTTAATTCCCTTCCTCTGTGCATGTCACTCCCATGTTCTGCTAGATTTCTCTTACTGAATTGAGATGATAGGGAGTTTTCTGGGAGATTTCCAACATTTTTTGTGTGTGTAGTAAAGAGCTTTCACCTTGAGACTGGACTATATGAAGAAGCTGGACTATATGAAGAAGAATGTGACATCAGGATTGGAGGAAGACTCATTAACAACCTGCAATATGCAGATGACACAACCTTGCTTGCTGAAAATGAAGAGGATTTGAAGCATTTACTGATGAAGATCAAAGACTACAGCCTTCAGTTTGGATTACACCTCAACATACAGAAAACAAAAATCCTCACAACTGAAGCAATAAGCAACATCGTGATAAATGGAGAAAAGATTGCAGTTGTCAAGGATTTCATTTCACGTGGGTCCATGATCAACACCCATGGAAGCAGCAGTCAATAAATCAAATGATGTATTGCATTGGACAAATGTGTTGCAAAAAAACTGTTTAAAGTGTTGTTATAAAGCAAAGATGTCACCTTGAGGACTAAGGTGCGCTTGACCCAAGCCCTGGTATTTTCAATCGTCTCAAATGCATGTAAAAGCTGGACAACGGATAAGGAAGACTGAAGAATTGATGTCTTTGATTATGGTGTTGGTGAAGAATATTGAATATACCATGGACAGCCAGAAAAACAAAAAAATCTGTCTTGGAAAAAGTACAGCCAGGATGCTCCTTAGAAGCAAGGATGGAGAGATTTTGTCTCACGTACTTTGGAAATGTTATCAGGCAGGACCAGTCCCTAGAGAAGGACAACGTGCTTGGTAAAGTAAAGGGTCAGTGAAAAAGAGGAAGACCCTGGATAAGATGCATTGACATAGTGACTGCAACAATGGGCTCAAAAGTAGCAATGATTGTGAGGATGACACAGGATCAGGCAGTGTTTCATTCTGTTGTGCATGGGGTTGCTATGAGCTGAAATCGACTCAATAGCCCCTAACAACAACAACAACAACAACCCTGAAACCACAAAATTTGCATTTGAAAACTTGCCCTGTTACTATGCGGAAAAAAAAAACCAAAACTTGGAAAAGTCACAGAACTCCTTAGGAACTCAGCTTCCTCATCTGTAACCCAGAAATGTCTGCCCACTGACTGTTCAGGCCCAGTTCAAATTTTGAACAAAATCATATGCTCTAAAGGTCTTTGATAGTTCCTGGGTGGTGTAAATGGTTAATGCACTTGGCTGCTAACTGAAATGTTAAAAATTTGAGTCCCTTCAGAGATGCCTCAAAAGAAAGGCCTGGAGATCTACTTCCAAAAACTCAGCATTGAAAACCCTATGAGGCATGGTTATACTCTGACGCATATGGGGTTACCGTGAGTCAGAATGGACTCTGTAACAACTAGTTTCTGAAGGGCGTTGAAATGTATAAAATGTTTAGACAGAAGAAGACATCATCTTTCCCTCTTGTCTAGGTTGTCTCTTCCAAGCTCTAAAGTGTATATCTCTGCTAGAGAAGTAAGGTTTTAGGGAATGTTCTATGAGTGAGAGTTTAAGTTTGAGTTTAATCTGGTCTTAAAGTATAGAAAGGCCATGTGCTGGTCTAATTGATCCCCACCTGCAGATTTTCTCCTCCTTTCTTTTCCCTCCTCTTGATTTGTGTGAAACCCTGTCTTTCTTTCCTATATTTTAATTCTGGTGATGATTTATATGACCAAAAATGAACAGCTTTGGAATAGGCTGGAAATAATTCTTAACTTATCAGGCGAGAATGTTACAATCTGATCCTGATTCATAGGAGCCAAGGGTTGAATTCTATTACAGAGGATACAAGTCTCTGGTTTATTTGCAGAAAAAAGGGACAATTTAATATGGCACATGTGATGAGGTTCTTTTTGAAAACAGCAACTGTAATTGCATCTTTCTCATGTACAGTTAATCACATCTTTTAATATTTTTTCTTTAACAGCTTTCATTCTCTTATCTTCCAGGAATCCTTGGTAAACTCATCTCTTCTTTCTTATTAACGTGTTCATTAATCTTCAAACATTTATTGTGCTTCAGTAATCAGGTTAGGGTATTAACAAAAATCAGGATTTTGAGTAATTAAAGCTATAGGCAGGTCAGAATCACGAGATGTAGAGTTTCATTTTGCTGATGGCTTCATTGCCCAGGCTGGGTTTTTGAGGATGAGGAGGCTGCAAGTGAAGGAAATTTTGAGCTTAGTTTTATTCCTGGATGTTGGAGATCTCAGCCCAGCCCCTGGGGCCTTGGGAATGTGGGAGGTACAATCTTACTGGCTGAGAAGAATGTTTACCTAAGAAGTATGTTCCTGAGAATAATCTCAGTGTCCATACAAGTTAGGTTTTAGAGTTTGAAAGCAAGTATTTTAAAATCTTTCTGTCTCATCAAGTCTTAAATCTCTAATACTTCTTCATCCGTAAGATGGAAATGTTAATAATAACATTAGTAACAATAATAACAGAACAAAACCAAGTTTGTTGCTGTTGAGTCGATTCTGACTCATAGTGACCCACGTGTTTCAGAGTAGAATGGACTCATAGGATTTTCTTGACTGTAGTCTTTACAGAAGCAGATCACCAGGCACTCTTCCACAGTGCCACAGGGTGGGTTCAAACTGCCAATCTTTAGGTTAGTAGATGAGTGTTAACCATTTGTGCCACTCAGGATCCTGTAAGATAATAATGAAAGTTGTCATTTATTGAATATTCACTATCAGCCAAACACTGTGCTAGGCACTTTAGGTGAATTACCTCACTTGATCCTCACATGAATACTAGGAGAGTGGTCCCGGTGTGTCCCCATTTAGCAGATGAGAAACTTGGGGCACAGAGAAGTTAACTAGCTTCCTCAAGGACATATAGCCAGTGAGTTGGCAGAGTCAGAATGATCGTAGTACAATGTAATAAGCACTGGATTGGCATCAGAGATTTGGATTCCAGCCCTGATTGTCTCCCTAATTTTGTGACCTTGGGAGTCATCTAACCTCTCTGAGTTTCAGTGTTTTTTCCTTATAAAATGAGAGTGTTAGAAAAAATGGACATTATTTAAGCTCTTTTATAACTCTGAGATTCTAGAATACTGGGAAATTATACGGAGAATAAAAAGTCCACCAAAGTGGACTGAATATAATTATCTCCCATGCTGAGCACTCCAGCTGGCCTTGATTTCTAGCTGTGACACCTCTGTGTTGGGGCCTGTGATTACTTTGCTGAGAAGTCCTTGCCAGACTCTGAGCAGTTCTCAGCCATCTAACACTCCAAGCCCCTTGAACATTGCCCTCAATTTTGCAGTTTTTCCTCAGGTGCCCTGCAGCCCAGATGACATGTAAACAACCAGATCAAGAACAATAATTCTGCTTCTTGGTATTGAGAAGCGTATCAATTTTCTGTAATTCCTTGTAGCAGTGTGAGCATACATTATAGAGTTCAAGTGTTTTGAAAATAAGCTATGAAGAATTGTTATCTGCTGAAAGAAATGGCAGTTTATCAACTTTCAGCAGCTGAGTAGCCGATTGTGCCCAGTATGGTGTGTGCTGGCCTCAGGGTGTGTGGGCAGGGAGGGGGGAGGGGAGGGAAGTGCCCCTCAGCCTCTCAAAGAGAAAAGTAATTTAACTCTTGGAGACATGATAGGACTGTCACAAGGACCTGGAAGGAGATATGTAAATTGTGACACATAAGACACAATTTACATTAAGATATAAAAGAAAAACAAAGAAAAGCCATGAAAACTATGGTAAACTCATTTCAGTCATATCATCTCCACCATCCAGCCCACCAAACTTATTTATTTATATCAACCCCAGCAAATTTTAGCATTGCTTGGTACACTTAATAAACTTAATACTTTCTTCCAGGAATTTTGTAGTTCATATTTCAGTTACGTTTGACCGTCGTTTCTTGGTGACCACAATTGTTCGAAAAGTAAAGCAAAACTAAAGTCTTTCTCTTTGGCAATTAATCTTTCAGTGGTCTCTGTTTTTGCAATAGCCTTTTTTCTCTTCCTTCCTCCTCCTCCTTTTATTCCCTTCCCTTCTCTCCCACCACTGCCTTTTCTCTCATGTTTTTTATAATTCTTGGAATAGGCTTCTCAGCAGTCATCACCGTCCCAGGTTGGGAGAAGCAACCTTATCTTGGCAAGCAGGACCAGGACCACGGACAGCACCACACATTTGCCCTGGCCTCTCCAGCTTCCTCATTCTTTTTTGTTGAAATGCATTTAACGGCAACCTCTCAAAGCAAGATGGAAACCTGTAGGAAGAGTTTCTATACTCATTTAGAAGACACAGAACTGAAAATGGGCTTCTAAAGTCCCCTGTTTTTCTAGGGAAAATAAGTTTTATTCCTAGGAGCCTGGCAGGAGGCCCAGTCAAAATTTGTAGCAGAAAGTTAATTGTTGTTAGCTGTGAGCAGAGAGGAGGCTTGCATGACGCCTAGTGAGATTAAAAGAGAAGAAAAATCCAGAGTTGGCTTGACCATAGACTGTAGGGCTGGAGTTGGGGCTGTGTGTTCCCCAGTGGTGAGCAGTGAGTGGTTTGTCTAGGGGTTTTGCTCAGCCTTCCTGAGCAGGAGACATGTGGGCACTTACAGAAGCCATGGGTGGGAAACTGGTGTACATTTTGTTTTCGTAAGAATAGAGTATCAAATAACATGCAAATTGGATGCCACTATTTTGCTGCCATTAGACCAAGTAGTTTACAGAATTTCATGGAGATAGGCGATTAGTAATCTAAATATCAGGGGTATCACCTAGAAGTTTGGGAGAATCCAGTGCGGCAGAGAACCTTTTCCCAAGTGACAAATGACTCCCCTGTTGGGTGGAGAAGGTTAAGATGCTTTGTTGCTGAGATGAGCTGGTCCAGGGGTGGATAATGAGGTAGAGTGAGGGACAGGGATGTTATGAGGACCATATAACATCAGAGATTAAAACTCATTTAAATATTAATTATTTGATTTATTTTTTGAATAGATGGTACATGCAATTATATAATATAAAGTTGAAAAAATAGAAAAGATGTTGTAATATTTTTATTGTCATGTAAGACCTTTTAACTTATGGATATTTTAATTTTTTGACCTGTTCTTTTATGGTATCTGGATTTTGTGTCATATTTTAAGGTCATAAAAATTATAAAAAGATATATTGCTAGATACTTTAGCTAGCACTTTTATGGTTTTATCTTTAAAAACTTTATTATGAAAAATTTCAAGTAGGTCTCTGTCTTTCTTCTGTCTCCCAGCCATCTACTTCCCATACCCAAAGGCAACTATCGTTATCAATTTCTTGTGAATCCTCCTAGAGATATCCTCTGCATATAAATGAATATACCTACCATGTTACCTCCCCTACTATAATAGCCTATTATACACACTATAATGCACCTTACTTTTTTCACTTATCAATATAACTTGGAGATAGTTTCATGTAAATATGCATCAATCTACCTCATTGCTTACAGATTTCAAAGACCTTTAGGGTATGAGATTCTATTCAAGCTTTGTACCAGCCCTGTGAGGTAAGTCGCAGACATTCCTGTGTTACAGATCAGGAAGCTGAGCTCCCAAGAGGTTCTGTGATTTGTCCAAATTTTATTTTCTCCAATAGTAACAGGGCTAGGATTCAGATTCAGATCTTGTGGTTTCAGCACTAAATCTCTTTCATTATACATAAAAATTATATTGAAACCCGCTATCTTAGTTATCTAGTGCTGCTATAACAGAAATACTACAAGTGGGTGGCTTTAACAAACTGAAATTTATTCTCTCACAGTGTAGGAGGCTAGAAGTCCAAATTCAGGGTGCCAGCTCCAGTGGAAGTCTTTTTCTCTGTTGGCTTTGGGGGAAGGTCTTTGTCGTCAGTCTTTTCCTGGTCTAGGAGCTTCTCAGCACAGAGACCCCTGGTTCAAGAGACACGCTCCGCTCCGGGTGCTTCTTTCTAGGTGGTATGAGGTCTCTTTCCTCTCTGCTCAATTCTCTCTTTTGTATCTCAGAAGAGATTGACTCAACATACACCTTAATCCTATAGATTGAGTCCTGCCTCATTAACATCATAGAGGTAGGATTTATAACACATAGGAGAATCACATCAGATCACAACATAGTAGACAGCCACACAATACCAGGCATCTTGGCCTAGCCAAGATGACACACATTTTTTGGGGTCACAATTCAATCCATAACACCAAATACCCCAAATACCTCCCTATTGCCTTACTCTACTGGAGTTGAACTTTCTCAGTTTTTGTTTGTCTTTATTTTATCTAATTCTAGTAATTGTCTTTCAGTAAGTTTTAGATATAACTCCACTGCCTTAAGGCTCCCATTGTTGCTGTTGATAAGTCAGATGTAAATCTACCTTGTTACTTTTTGTCATTTTCCTCTGGCTGCTTTTGTGATTTTTTTTCCTATACTTTGTTTTATGGTTTCCCTATACATTTCAGTGTGATTTTTTAAAAACTTACTTATCCTTCCTGAGTTTAGTTGGGTTTCTTGACTCTGTAGATTGATGTCTTTCGTATGTTCTAGAAAATCCTCTTCAAATTTTACCTCTGTCCTATTCTTTCTTCTGTTTTACTGTTGAAATTCTGATTTAACATATTAGATCTTTTCACTCTATTCTCCTTGTCTCTTAATATACCTTCCATATTTTTCATCTTATTATAGCATTTATATTTTATTATAGTCTGTGTTGTCTCACAAGAATATGGGCATGATGAAGGTAGGGATTACTTCTTACAGTAGATTATTGACTTTCAGGAGAGAGATCTTTGCGGATCCTCATATATGTTAATTCCCCAATTCAAAATGCCCCTGTAGAAAAGAAGAGAAAAACTAAGTAGACTGAGTTGTGTATTCTAGGTAGTCATTGGGACTCAATCACCAAGGAAGCGTCTTGTTTTTACACACTAGCCTCTAAGCAAAATGTACCTAAGCAAAATGACAAATCTTGGACCTTCACAGTCACTCTTAAATAGCATATACTTCCAATGCTACATTCTCTAGGGCCACTGGTGTTTATTCTTACAGTACCTGGCACTTAGTGGGTGGACAAAAAATGTTAGTTCATCTTCTTAGGACTGTGCACCTGTGCCAGGTACTGGGTTGGGTGCTCTGACTACTCTATTTAAAGTGGCAAAATCTCCCTTTCTCCCACTCCCTCTCTCCCTAAGCCTGCTTTATTTTTCTCTACAGCATGCATTTATTTGTTCTTTGTCTTCTTTGACTAGAATGTAAATTCCATGAAGTCAGAGATGCTTTTGCCTATTTTGTTCACACTCCTCTTGCCCAGCATGCCCTGGCACACAGTAGTTACTCAGGAAATATTTGCTGACCAAATGAATGTACTACCACTCTGGAGGATGTGTAGGAATGACTTAGGGAGAAGAAAGAGTCTGGAGCATGAGGTAGAAAAGGATGTTTATTGAATTGAAGGGTAGAGATCCCCCATACGTGGGTTTGGGATTTGAACTAGATGATGAGTTTTCATCCAATAATTTCTGAAATAGGGTAACAAAATGGCACTTTTAGGACCAGAGTGAACCAAGGGTCTAAGCAAAGGACATTGATGGCTTTTAGTAATCTGAGGGTGGAGGCATGCCTGAAGATGGTTTTCACCAACACCCATCACTAGGCAGTGAAGATGGTTTCTGAGACCACAGAGGGGTTGTGGATGCTGACCAGTGCTAATTCTGAAGGCACCTGGTTCTCTCTTTCGAGAACATCCCAAGCTGAACTCCAAAGCTCAAAGTTACTGAATTGTTTCTCAGCATAATGTATTATTAATAGTCATCGTTTATTAAGTGTTTCCCTTGTGCCATGCTTAGTGCTGGGGGTTTTACAATGTTCTCTCTTTTAGTTCTCTGAGATAGGTACCACTGATAGTGCCATTTCACAAATGAAAAAACAGAAGCTAAAAAAAAGTTCATCACTTGCCTAAGGCCATGTGGCTGGTAAGTGGCTAAGTTATTAAGTTTTAATTCTAGTCTGCTAGAGTCCAAAACTCATATTCTTAGCCACATTGTTTATCTATAGATTAGCCACCTGCAGCAGATATCTTACCTCTGAGGGTAAGAACATATTCTTCCAGTTTTCTCTACTTTTCTGCTTTAGGAAATGAGGTGTGGAAAGTTCCAGAAGTTGCAGGTGTGTGTTTACCTACGATTTTGATAGAATAAGAGCAGAAGGACCCTGCAGGCTTGGATATTGCTCTGTGTTAGGCATAATTTAACATACAATGTTGTCAAAACTCAATTATGGAAGCCATCAGGAGGGCAAAGGACAGGGCAGATTATGAAGGTATTGCTTCTCAGGATAAATGCATTCCTACCTAGGAAATGCATTTTCTATAATAATTTTGGGGGTCTAGGTTCCATAAGCTTTATTGAAGTGAGTCTTATCTATGCTGGGGAGAAGATTTGGAATAGCCTAAGTTCCCTTGGGAAAGGAACAGGGGTGTTTACTGAAATGTGATGGTGTGTTCCTGTAGAGAATGAGGGGGGCTGCATAGGAGGGTGTGAGGTCCAGAAAAAGAAATGCAGCCCATCAGTGATTGTGGTTTTTCAGAGATGTACAGACATTGTTTGCAGTTCAGTAACAATGGGATTCTTCATTCTAAGGGATGATGGTTTTTTGTTTGTTTGTTTTTAATGGGCAGCTGTGGGTGAGGGCTCAGCCCACTGCGACTGTTCTTGGGATTAAGGAACCAGGTATGTTCAAGATGTAGCCTTGGTGCAGCTGCTGGATTACATTATGGGCAGTGTTGTGAGACCACCTGGTCACACAGTGGGCAATGTTGTGACAGTCCTAGATTATATTAAAGAACAGTATTTGGAGACTCTCAGATTATATCATGGGCCATGTTGGGAGATCCTGAGATTACATCATGGGACTGTGTGATGGGACCTCTGGTTATATCAGGCAGTGCTGTGAGACACTCTGGTTTCCAGCACACTCTTGATTATTGTGGAAAAAGTTGTGTCATTTGAATTTAGAGAAATCTTTCATGAGGAGCCTAGTATAGCTTAGGTTTGATGTAAATCCCACTACATATATTATCTTATGAAAAAATACACCTCAAGAGGTGATCCTCAGAGTTTAGGTTGAGGCTAGGGAGGAATCTTGGGAACTATCAGAAAAGCCAAGACATCCTCCAGCCTCCAAGGAGTTACCTCTAAGACGAGGAAGATGTTCAGGTTTGTTGTGAGACAAAAATGTGTTGCTGGAAACTATTAAATCAATTGTCAACAAGTTCAGCAAAGGTAAGTGGGGGAAATGTGAAGAGAGGCATGATATTTTGATTTTTGTTTCAGCTTCTTACTCTTCTTTCTCCTAGCTTATCATTCCAAAGTGAGTCCAACTAACTTAGACTCATTAGCTTTATCAGGAAACCTGTTTTCTGGGTGGAAATCTGGTGTGTGTGGTGGGGGGTGGTTGAGGGTATTTAGAAGGCAATTGGGAGGAGTCAAAGCCCATGAGATTCTGTGAGGTTGCCCAACTGCCCTCCATGGCATAGGGTACCCCACAATGTGGGGCAGGGAAGCTTCTGACTTAATTCTGAACTGTTCACCTTAACTGCTTCCTACCCCTACCATACACCCCATACCTGACAGTCTGCTATCTCACTTCTTCTTTACCTTTTCCTTTATTTGGACTTGAGTTTGATTCCTCCATTCAATGTCTTAATTTAGTTCCCCCATGTGTGAGTTTCCTTACTCCATCTAAGTTTGTTAACTCTCAAAGAGAGCTTATCTGACATACTATGAATACTGCTTAACAACTGCTTAATGTACATGGAAACATTCTAATGGGCTTTGTGGAGACAGTGTCTCACTCTACAGAATAACTCTAAAGGGAGCTTCTGCAGTCACCGGGGTAGGCCAATGTTCCAGGTGATGCCTCCTGGTCATGGACAGAAAGATCTGACTGGAGGAGCCACGGGAGTAGGAGCAAAGAAAGAGAGGGGCAGGAAGGAGGATAGCTTCCTCCATTATGTGGGGGAGCTGTGGGAGATGGCTGGAGAGAAAGCCATTGTGCAGGAGATGTTGGGCTCTGTGTATGTATCACAAGCTAATTAGGAGAACAGATTAAGCTGTTTTGGTGTCAAAATAGCTGTGGGGAAAACAACCTTAATAGCAGGTTGCAGATGAAAGAAAATAAAATAGGAAAGAAATGAGGAGCACTTTTAAAGAAAACAATCAGGCTGGAGGGAATGGGGAAAGGAGGATAAAGCAGTGTTTAAAAAATTAAAGTTGGCATGGGGTAGCACATACAAGTCTGAGGAGTGGCAGGGGAGGAGCACCTAGTCCCACAGCTTCCTCAGCCCCTGTATTTGTCATGTGCAAAGACTCACAGTTCCTAAGGGACAGGAGACAGAAAGAGGTAAGCGACTTTTGGGGGGCCACCCAAGAGCAGCAGCTTCTGGTGGCCAGGCTCTGCTCTGTCCCCGCTCGGGCTCAGGTCTGCCACTCCCTGTTTTCTTCTTCCCATTCCTCACAGTGAGATCCCTGGTCATTCCATCTTTCTCATGGCTTCCACCTCTGGTGAACAACTCTCAAATCCAGGTCTCTAGTCCATACAACTTTCCTGAATTCTCTAGCTGCTCACACCTGCCCTGTGCTACCTCACCTAACACGTCCAAAATGAACTCATCCTCCTCCCCATGCTGCCCATACATGTTTCTCCTCCAAGGTTCCCCACTCAGCACGTGGTACCATCATCCACCCAAACACCCAAGCCAGAAAACTGGGAATCTTTCTTGGTGCTTCCCTCTCCCATGTTTAGCCATCAGTTACTGAATTCTGTTGACTCTTCCTTCTACAAATATCTCTAATCAGCTCATTTTCACTCTTCATCTCACTGCCACAGTCTTGCTCATCACTTACCTGTACAACTACAATATCCCTAAGAGTTGTTCCACTCCATTTTCCACCCCCTAATCCATTCCCTGCATAGCAACTCACGTGTTCCTTCCAGAACAATCTGACCCTTCCTAAAAACATTCAATTCCCCCTTGCTATTTTAGTTATTTATTGCTGCACAAAAAACACCTAAAAATTTAGTGGCCTAAAACAGCAACCATTTTATTATATCTCATGATTTGTATGTCTGGAATTTGGGCAGGGCTCTGCGGGTGATTGTTCTGTTTCATGGGTTGTCAACAGAGGTCAGTTGGTGGTATTCAGCTGGTGATGGGTTGGTCTAGAGTCCAAGATGACTTTACTTACATGTACAGTGTTTCGGTAGGGATGGCTAGAAGACTGGGCTCAGCTAGGACTATAGGCTGGAGTGCCTACGTGAAGCACCTCCAGCATGGTGGTCTTAGAGTAGTCAGTCTTCTTACCTGGTGGCCCAAGGCTCCAAGAATGGGTGTGCTAGTAAACAAGGAGGCAGAAGCATGGTGTTTTATGGCCCAGTCTTGGAAGTCATATAGCATCACTTCCATAGTTCTTTACTGGTTGAAGCAATTACAAGCTTGCCCTGTTTCAAGGAGAGGGGATATAAACCCTGTCTCTCAAAGGTAGAAGTGTCAAAGACTTTGTGGCCATGTCTTCAAACCACCATCAGTGTGAAAGACAGCCTCTGTAGTGTGGCCTGTGTGGCCTTTCATTGTCTGTCTCCTGCTGACCTACTCACTGCCCTCCATTCCTTGACCTCTTGCATTTATGCTCCAGGGCTCCAGCCACCCTTGGCAATGTATAACTCCTTGAGTAGGCTGAGTTCTTTCTCACTCCTGGATTTCTTCTGTTTAGAATGACCTTCTTAGCCCTTCTTCATTGGACAGACTCCTATTTTCCTTCAGGTTTTAGTCTAAGTGCTACTTCCTGCAGGAAGCCTTCCGTGAAGTCTAGGTTAGGTGGCTTCCTGTGTAGTCTAAGTATTGTAATCGCTTGTTTAACAGCATACATCTCTCACTAGACTGAAACTGTGGGAGAGCAAGGACTATGTCTTGTTCATCTTTTTATCCTCAGGACCTAACACAAAGCCTGGCATATATTAATTAATCAACAGATGTTTATTGAATCCTTTATCTTCTCAGAGTCTCAGTTTCCTCAGTTGTAAATTGAGCAGGTTGACTAACATCAGGGAAGGCAAATAGGTTTTATTCTATGTGCCACTATCTCATTCAATTGCTTCCTCAGCATGGAATTAAAAAAGATTCTGAAGCTACAACTGGATTCAGCAAGAAAGATGATTGTGATCCATTAGTGATGTCTACCATGTGCACAACAGGGGAAGAGATAGCATGTATGCTGTATATTTGACATAGCTAGATTAGATCATCTCCAGGGCCTCTCCAGCTTTAAATGTTTATCTATCCACCAAACCAAAAAACAAAAACAAAACAAAACCCATTGCCATTGAGTGGATTTTGACTCATAGTGATCCATCCACAGTACTATATAAATCACAACTACCTAGAGTTCTAGACTGTAAGAGCTGGATATTTCCCAAGGGATCACTCAGTCCAATCCTTTCATTGCATAGATGAGGAAACTAAGGCTCAGAGGGAAGGTGATTCACCTGAAGTCAGAATCTGAGTCCAGGATCAGATCTAATATAATGAATTAATCTGTACTTATGTAAGCAGAACAGGAACAGAGAGTTACTATATGAGATAGAAGGAGCCCTGGTAGTGCAATGGTTAAAATGTTTGACTGCTAACCAAAAAGTAACTGGTTTGAATCCACCAGCAGCTCCACAGGAGAAAAGACCTGACAATCTGCTCCCATAAAGATTATAGCTTAGAAAATCCTATGTGGCAGTTCTACTCTGTCCTATATGGTCACTATGAGTGGGAATCAACTTGACAGCACACATCAACAACAACACAACAATATATAAGATAGCGAATTCCCTGGGTGGCACAAACGGTTAAGTGCTCAACTACTAGTTGAAAGGATGGCAGTTCCAATCCAACCAGTGGCACCTTAGGAGACTGGCCTGGTGATCTGCTTCCAAAAGGTCACAGCCTTGATAACCCTATGGAGCAGTTCTACTCTACAAACATGGGGTTGCTATGAGTCAGAATCGATTCAACGGCAACTAACAATTAACAACAATATAAGACAGTAGATGTTAACCCCAGCTCAGTGTTAATTTCCTCCCTTGCCTACTCTGAGGTTTCAGAATGCTACCTTTGCAGTCTAACTAGTTGAGTTTCCGGTGAGGGGGCTAGGGGAAGTCTGACCTTAGTGGTGGTTAGAAGGAGGTAAGTAGGGCAGTTGACTACTGAGGCAGGGGGTGTCCTCTCATCTTTCTATGGAGGTTGCAATCTTCACTCTATAGGGTTGCTATAAGTTGGAATCGACTAGAGGGCAATGGGCTATTGGGTTATGGGTGGCTGGCACTGGCAGACGATGGGTAGAGGAAGGTGAGTCTCCATCTTTGGCTGATCTTATAACCTGGGACTTAAAGGTGTCTTCTGAGGACCCCCACCATGCTGACTGTAGAGTACTCAAGAGCACAGGTCTTGACAATAGAACAATCTGAATTCAAATCCTGGGCTTAGCCACTTACCAGCTATGTGTTCTTGGGCAAATTACTTGACTTCTCTAAACTTCAGTTTATCCTTCTGTAAAAGGTGGGTAATCTACCACATTGGTGAGATGATATGTGGAGAGCACTTTTCAATTGTTTCTGGAACATAGTTAGGGCTCAAATGTTAGCTATTAGTAGTATTAGTATTATGACCCTCCTACTATTACCACCAAAGATTTTTTTTTTTTAATTGTATTTTAGGTGAAGGTTTACAGAACAAATAGTTTCTCATTAAACAGTCAATACACATATTGTTTTATGACATTGGTTAACAGCCCCACTACATGTCAACCCTATCCTTTCTTGACCTTTTTTTTTTTTTGGTGAAAATATACATAGCCAAAGATATACCATTTCAAAAATTTCTACATGCACAGTTCAGTGACATTGATTACGTTCTTCCAGTTGTGCTGCTATTTTCACTTTAGATGAAGGTTTACAGAACAAAATAGTTTCTCATTAAACAGTTAGTACACATGTTGCCCTATGATGATGGTTAACAACCCACTACATGTCAACACTGTCCTTACTCAACCTTGGGTTCCCTATCACCAGCTTTCCTGTCCCCTTCTGCCTTCTAGTCCTTGTACCTGGACTGCAGTGCCTCATTAGTCCCATTTTGTTTTATGGGGACAACCAAGGTTTTTACCTGGCTTGCTCCCCTGAGATAGTGCAGAAGCCTGGGCAGCATGGGTTGTAAGGCAGGGGGCACAGGCTATCTGAACTCTCAAGCGTGATGTGGTACTTTGTTAAGGAACATTTGAAGGGTCCCATTTTCCCCAACCAGAATGCTTTAAAACTAAACCAAGCGACAAATTGTGGCTTGCTCCTGGGAAATGTCTCTAGACCACTATCAGAACTGCCGCATTTTCAATCAGGATTTCTCTAAGGGAGAAAGGGCAGCTCATCCAATAGGCCAGATGCTTTATCAGATCTAAATAGTTTTGTCTTTGGGGAAGAGAAGGGAGAAATGGTAACAGTCAATAGAAAACAATTGACTTCAGACAAATTACATATACGTGTGTGTGCGTGCGCGCGTGTGTGTGTATTATGGGACAGAATCAGAGTCCCCATCCCCCACCCCCATATCCCTTCTACAAACTCTAAACAAGTAGGATTTGGGAGTTTGTCTTAAGAGTTGAATAGTAATGAATTAGGGTAAGCTGATTAGGAAATTTAAAAAATAAATAATCTGGGAAAAATCAATAGAGAGTGATGATTGCAGAGGGTAGGCACCACAGAGAGGCCTTGGGGAGTGGCAGGGAATGGTGAGGTGTTAATCTAATTTCTAGAGGATAAACGCATGAGGCTCTCCAGGCAACAATGACAAATGCACTTCTAATCATCCCATATTAAATTTAGCATCAAGGAGAGGGGCGCTTCTCTCTCTTCAATTTTGTAGGGAATGTGATTAACAAGGATATGAAAAAAGTTAAAGGAAACAGAATTTGATTTGAACTTCATAGTCTATTTCAGAGTGAAAATTAAGATGTATTTGTTAGGTCTTAGTGGATAAGTTTCCAGGGACTCTAAATTGTGGTTGAACCAATTCCATCTAGTACTTTTCCTCCCTTCTTATCCCCTTTCCTGGAGGTGTAAGTCTGCTGAGAATGAAGCAAAAGGAAGAAAGAGATAAAGCAGCCAAGTGTGAGTGGGCCACTGTCCTGGGGGTGGGAGGAAAGCGGCTTTGGCAACAGCAGCGTGAGGGACTCAGGATGGTGGAGACAGAGGAAAGGCACCCTTGCTAGGCAGTAAACCCCTTGTCAGCATGAGAATGGGGTTCTAGGAATTTGGAACAACGGAGTTGGACAAAAGCAAGAAGGAGGATCTCTACAAAAATTATAAATTTGACGGTCAGCTGGGCAGTTGGCTTCACTGCTGACCTGTTATAGCCTGCCATCGACAGTTGTCCCGGTGAGGACAACTCTGAGTCCTCTTCCTCTGGTTGCTCTCCTTCACCTTCTGAGTCAAAAGTTTTGGATTCAAAGACTCTGAGAGCTTAAAAAGCCATCTGTGGGTGTCTGCACCTGGAAAGATCTCTTCTCTCCTAAGATCTCTCTCTCTCAATTTTAATAATTTTGGGAAATAGTGAAGACAAAAGAAAAAAAAAAGGAGAGGAAATTGGGGGCTCTTTTTGCTTTCACAATGAAGGCACCTGCAGCTTCCCTGTCTTACATCTTGAAAACAGACTGTGCTTTGTAGCTTTCGCCCTATGGTGTTTCAGATTTATTTTTTATATAAGGGATACTTTTTTGGAGTATGCTGACAAATTTATCCCCTTCTTCAGGGAGGGGCCTTCTTTGAACATACTCTACCTTTAGTACGTAATTTGAGGAACACAAACCCTTGGTCTGGCTAAACATTAGAAAACAGTGTAATTAAAGCGTGTGTTTAATTGGGAAATTGACCCACAGCCCAATTTAGTATCATCATCCAGGCCAGACAGGGCGAGGCTGACATCAGCAAGAGTCTGGCTGCCTCAGGAATTGGCGACAGAACTTGCTTGATTAAGATGTTTCCTGGGAAATGGAATTAAGCCTAATGATTTTCAGTGGAAGGGACTGCTAATTGGGGAGGCAATTTGCTTAATTGGGACACCTGCAGGTAATTAAAGTCTCCCTCCTGATGGCCTTCCCTCTACTTACAACTCAGGGAGGTTAGACAAATGTGTGGAACGTGGGCATCCTCAGTTCCTTGTGTTGAGTCTCTCCCTTGGCCCTCTGTCCAAGGCCATCCAATTAGGCCACTTAGTCTGTGGCAAACAGTGCTTAGAATGAGGTCTTCTACAGACTTTCAGAAGCTTGGGTGAGTTTAGGTCTCTGGAGCTATGTTGCTGTTAGGGCATCTAGTGGGCTTTCTGGAAGGGAGAGGAAAAAGGCAATGAGGTTACGTGGCAGTATTCTGGAGATGCCCTGGGTTTGGCCTTGACACCCAAACCACAGAGATCTCTGTATCACATGACTGACTGAACAGGACTTAAGGTTGAAGAAATTACCTTTTGCAGAGATAGATAGACCCAACCCCATGTGGGAAGGAAGCTCTGGTGGAAAATACTCTGGATTAGGAGTAGGGTAAACTGATTTCTCGTTCCAAGTTTACTGCCAACTAACATTGTAACTCTTACCTCTTTGGGCCTCAGTTTTCTCAACTGTATTATGGGAATGATTATACCTAATTTAAGGACTATACAAGGATCCTTTCATTCTAAGGGCTATGGAAGGGACTGGAAAAGGATGAAATTTTAATCCCTGTCATAAGGACCTCAATCTAGTGTGGCTGACAGATCTATAACCCAACACTTGCCATTTGGTGTTACAGGTCCTTCTGGGAGTTGGAGGAAGAGATCTCTCTTCAAAGAAGGTCAGGGAAAGCTTCACAGGAAGGTAAAGCTGAAGCGAGCTTTAGAAGATAGGGGACATTTAATGGATGGATAAGGCAGAAGGAGAAAGAATTCTGGGCAGAGAGAAGACCATGTGCAAAGGCACAGGCCTGCAAATCCTATGGCATGTTCGGGAGTTTCCACTATTGTGCATTCTGTTGAGTAGGAAGGATGTGCATTGTGGGGAAAGAGGAGAATGGGGGAAAATGAGGCAGTGAAGGTCACAGGAGATGGATCATGAAAGTCCTTCAAGGAGCTTAGCTGGACTTTATTTAATAGGTGGTAGATGGTTGTTGACAAGTGTTCAGCATGGGAGAGACAAGGTCACAACTGAATTTGAGAAAAGTCACTTAGTTGGAAGTGTGGTCCCAATCTGGGAGCTGGATTGAGAGGCAAGACTGGAGGCAGGGAGACTAACTACTCTCATAGTCCGGAAGATACACAGTGAGTGCCTAAATTCAGGCAAAGACAGCGGGAATTGAGAATAGGAGACAATTTGTGTTTGTATCATGGATTGTTTTTTTTGCTGGTGTTTGTATTTTTAATCTTCTGAGAACTCTGGAATCAGAAGCCTTATTAAACCCCCGCTTCCCTTTCAGCCAAAGGCCCCTTTGTTCACATTTCTTTACCTGCCCTCACCACTGTTCTACAAGAGAGGCTCTCTGGGACCTAACTAGCCAAAGGAAAATTTGGCAGAGGCTTGGTACTCCCCACCCAGACAATAGGAGTGAGATAGGATAAGAATCTGGGTCCTCTAGCCTCCCCAGGAGGCTTAGAACAGAGCTCTGGCAACAGGTGGGAATGCAGCCCAGTGACTGAGTTTCAGCGAATTTGAGGAAAAAAAAAAAAAAACATGATTGAAAAGCTGCCGAGATGGGGAAGCACAAAGGTAAGCTGGAGACGTCAGTAATTGCAGCTTTCACTGTGACCATCATCTCATGTTCTCTCCTTTCATACCTGGCAGTTTGGGTAATAGGTACGGTATTCATGCCACAATGGATAAAGTAGGTTCCCATTTCCAATTTTTTCGAAAAGCTGTTCCCAAGGGTTGGGTAACCTTAGAGGCTTGGAACCAGTTGTTGGTGCCAACACAGACTCTTGTGATAAGCTATTAGCTTCTGTTTTTGTTAGGTGCTGTCGAGTTGGTTCAGACTCATAGCAATCCTATGTACAACAGAACACTGCCTGGTCCTGCACCATCTTTTCAATCCTTGCTATGTTTGAGCCTGTTGTTGTAGCCACTGTGTCAGTCCATCTTGTCCAGGATCTTCTTCTTTTTCGCTGACGCTGTACCTTACCAAGCATGATGTCCTTCTCCAGGGACCAGTCCCTCCTGCTAACATGTCCAAAGTACATGAGACGAAGTCTCGCCATTCTTGTGTCTAAGGAGCTTTCTGGCTGTACTTCTTCCAAGACAGATTTGTTCATTCTTTTGGCAGTCCACACATGGTATATGAGATATTATTTGCCAACACTATAGTGCAAAGGCATCAATTCTTCTCCTATCTTCCTTATTCATTGTCCAGCTTTCTTGCATTTGAGACAATTGAAAATACCATGACTTGGTTCAGGCACACCTTAGTCCTCAAAGTGACATCTTTGCTTACCTTCTACACCCCATCAAAAAGCATCTTTAGTGTTGAAGTTTCTTTTTTTAAGTGCTCAGCTATGATTCTCTGTAAAGTGCTTCTGTGTAGTCCATGTTCAGACTATGAATTAATGAGGATAAGGTAAGCTAGATGGGGAGTTTTCTTGCTTTTCCATCTGAAACTTTAACTGATATACCCCTTCTCCTCTAAACTCTTTCAGCACTGACTACCTGTACCACCCCATAGCAGAGAATGCCTTAGACGGAGATTGAAATAGGTATGTCTATGTGAAAAATACTGCTGGGTATATTTTATAGAATTCTCATTCCGAAGGGTAAGTTCGGTTCCTTTCAGCTTGTTTTGTTTCTTTTTGAAGACCTGTATCAAAGAATTTCATTAGCACAGGGTTCTGGAAGGGCCTTTTCCTGTTTTCTCTTTGTCTCTTGAGGGCAGGAGTATGTTTCCTCCTGTGGCCTCTGCGTCTTCTGGCAGCGAGAAACACGCAGCAGTTCTTTAGCACAAGCCTCGCCATGACCACATGAGACTGATTTCACCTCTGGGTGTATACTTGCTGGATGAATGAACAGACTTAAGCATTCTAGGAGAGTATTTCCCAAAATTATAGCACAATCAACACAGTTCCTGAAAGTTTATGCCCAAACATCTTACCAAAACCATAGAGAGAGCCGTCCTGCATTAGTAACTTCCCACTGTGCTTAGGATAAAATCCAACCTCCTCACCATGGCCTGCACAGTCTGGCATGGCCCAAACTCTGTGGACTTGTTTGACCTCGTCTTGCTCCACCGTCCCCTTTGATAGCTGTTTTAGCTACACTGACCACTTATCACAGTCGTATTTCAGGGACGTGTCACAGACTGTTCTTCCACCTAGGATGCTCTTTCCCTCCATGTCCAGCTAATTTCTTTTTATCCTTCAGATTGCCCTGGGGAGGCCTTCTCTGTGAAGAAGAAGAAATCTAAATTAGGCTCCTTCTTAAACTTTGTCATCAAACCACACGCTCTTTCTTCACATCCCTTATCAAAATTTGTCATTCAATGTTTACTTGTGAGATTATTGGCTTAGTTGGACTTCCCCTCTACACTTTAAACTCTCAAGGGCAGACACCTTGTCTGTCTTATTCTCCACTAAATCCCAGTGCTCAGCACAGTGCCTGACACATACTAGGAGCTTAACAAATATCTTTTGAGGAAAAGAATGACTGATGTTGACTCTTAGTCCAGTGTGGCAGCCAAGGTGGGAAGAGTTGGGAAACATTAGCCACAGTGAGACAGCCTACATCTGGCCCATCCCAGGAATAATGATGGACACAATGCTTCTAGAAGTTTCCTGCAGCCACCTTGTAAGGGCCATCAGAGTGGGGTAAAGAGGCTCATGTCAGAGCCTTGGTTCTGACTCAATGGTAGTTCTGCTTTTGCTTTTCTCATCCTCTTTGAGTCCTGAAAGTGCCCTTGGTATTTTGTTCTGTCCCTGCAGGGCCGGGTGGTCTGCTGGGTTGTGAGCCAGAGTGGGAAGGGAGAAGGGAGGAACTTGCTTGGCCAGATTGGAAGCTGGCAGAGCAGTTTTCTTAGCAGGGTGTCTGTTGATGAAATACCTAGAGCCAGTTGTGAGAGGTTATTAATCTCAGTTAAACCTGATTATGACATGATTGGATTTGGACTGAGACTATTCAATTCAAGCCTAGCCCACTTGATAGTCTGCTCAAAGGCAGGCTCGAATCACACTGGCTGGTGTTCTCGTGGGGGCAGAAGGGGTACCTCTGGCCTCTTGGGAAGGAGAGACCATAAGCCATGAATATTCAGGTCCCCAGGGGAAGACAGTGGCTTCACCGATTATAGGGGCCTAACTGCTCCTGGCTTCTTGGGAGATGTGACATTCATCAGGGGGGATTATTAATTGTCACAATTATGCGATTATTACCTTAAAAATACCACTTTTATTATCTTCGTAGTGAGGATGTATTGGGAGAGCACTTGGTACAGAGTACTGAATCAGGGAGCAAGCCAGCATCAGTAGCTGCCTGGCTCCTGCCAAGGGCAGGTGGATTCCTGAACAGACAAAGTATTGGCCTGTCCTGGTGGGCTGCTCAGGGCTCCAGCTGTTGAAAATCACAGCTCAGCCCATTGTTATCATAGCGAACAACGAATGGGTCATTAGCATGTGGGCCAGACAGGCTGGGCCAATTGTGAAACTATTAGTGTCAGCTTGACCTCAGAACTGCAGAGGGCTGGGGAGCCATTAGCTACTGAGTGGTAGAAAACTATTAACAGAAATTTCTGCTTTCATACGTAATATTGTCCCTGAAAGTACAGGTGAAAATCGAATAGGTGAAATGGCAGCAATAGATTTACATGTTATAAGGGAATCTCTGTTTTCCAAGAACTAAAAATATAACAAAATCCGTAAAACTTCTCATCATTTAAACATAATCTTAGATCATACAGTTTAATGTGTGTTGTTTAAAAAAATAAATTTTACTTCTATTAAAGTAATATATGCTCCTGTATGAAAAGCATACAGCATTAGGAAGCTAAGTAGCAGCCAAGGATTCCACTCTTCATCCCTCCTCAGTGTGTCCCCTCAGAATCAATTACTTTCAACACCTTTAATATTTCTTTTGGTATTTACTTCTATATTTATAAATAATATGCTAATATTGCTATTTCCCCCTTTACCCATTTTGTACATAATTGAATTCTTGTTAGTGTATGGGAAGAATTTGAATGCTTACACACACACCCCTCACCCTCCACCTCACTGAAACTTCCCCGTTCTTCCAGTATAATTATCTAACATAAATTGATTGAATTAAAAGTCTAGGTTTGTGTTATTACGATTATATAAATGTAGTTCATTGGTGAGCCAAGTACAATACTATGATTATTTCCTTTCTTTGCAGATTATTGTTTTGTTTTTCCTAGAGTTATCTTTTTAAAGAAATTTCCTATTTTTTTACTTGCAGAGTTTTCTTTTTATCTCACTTTACGTACGTATTTTTATTAGATATCTTCACACTTCCATCAAAAACTTCTTCTAAGTACTCATCCACATAGACATTCTATAGATGTTGTATTGTTTTTCTCTAGAGTCCTTCTTCCTGGAAACTTCCATCTTCCTGCTCCTGATTTGGATTAATTCTTCCCTTGAGCTGTGACGCGTTGTTGCCCAGGGTTTTTGCAGCTTTTCTTCTTTAGATACTCTGCTTAAGGTTTGAGTTCTTTCAGGTCTGAAGATGTATTTATTTATCCTCACACTGAGTAGTTTAGCTGGCTATAAAATTTCAGATTAAAAACTCATTTGAAGACATTGCTCTATTATCTTCTGTATCCAGTGTCCAATTATCTCCCTTTCTTTATCTTTCTAGAAAAGAGGAAAAGTAGGAGGAAACTCTACTCTCTGAGTGAATTTCTTGTCTTTGCTTTCCAAACTTTCCACTGAATATATTTTTTTTAATATCAGCTATCTTATTTTTTTAATTTTAAAATTCCTTCTTGAGATCTGTTTCCTTAAAAAAGATAGAATTCTATTCTTGTTTCTTGGAAGTAGTAGCTTACATTTTAAAAATTATTTTTGACATTTACTTCTCTTTAATGGCTCAGTTTTTCTGTTTTTTTTTTTTTTTTTTCCTTTCCTGTTTGTTTTGTTCTATATTTTGTATTGGAGGAATTCCTCAAATGTCAAGAGATACTTAGTTGGCTGTTCATATTTAACAGCAGAGTTTTAAAAAGCTATTTGATGTATGCATGCATGCGTGTAAGTGTATGTGTGTGAGAGAGAGAGAGAAAGAGAGAGAGATAACGGCCAATTAGTAAACTTCTTCACTTTAGTGATATCAGGCAAATGTAAGAATTTGGCCATCTTTTCTCTGGATAATAATCCTATAGTCTCTGCCTGGAAAGAGAATGCCTTGTTTCCAGCTTTCTGGGAGTGAAGTGGCAGGATGGAAACTATAGACTTTAAAGTAACCTACCTTTATCTTTAATATGACTGATGAACTTTAGTCTAGAGCCTCTCTGGTCTAATTTCTCCAGAGAATAAACCTTTGGGTTCTTTGTGGATGGGGTAAGTGGAGTTAGTTACCTGTGTGGAGTTGGGGAGGGGATCTTGGAGCACAGCACCTCCGTACTCCAACTTTCAAAAACTCCTGTTTTCAGCTTCATGCCTCACACTCCCTGCCTACTGCCTTTCATGATGCCTAGAAATTTAAGTTCTGAGCTTTTCTGAGATTCTATGTGTATTGAGGTGGGGAAGGACTGGTTTATCACAAGTATCTCCACTTTGTGGGCACATCAGTGGTAATTTGCCATATTGTTTGAGTTACCAATCCTCCATCCACTGTCTTCCCAACATTTGTGGAAATTTTTCATTCACTGAAATTTTCATTCATTCTCTTTTCTCTTGGGTAATTATACTTAAAACATTTTTCTTCACTATCATTTTAGTGGTGCTTTCAGAGGGAAAAGAGACAAATGCTTGTGAACAATTAGTCAGATTTAACTGGAAGTCTTATATGTTTATGTTTTTGTTCTTTTAAAAAATTGAACACATAGTTGATTGGCTTAAGTCCAATGAATACTATCGGAACTAAAGATCTATTGCTTTTGGTTCACCAAATAATTCTCATCTTTGTCTAAACTGTTTATATACTTTTTGTACCCTGGTGGCGCAGTGGTTAAGCAGTGGGCTATTAACCGAAAGATCAGCAGTTCAAACCCACCAGCCGCTCTGCAGGAGAAAGATGTGGCAGTCTGCTTCCATAAAGATTACAGCTTTGGAAACCCTATGAGGCAGTTCTACTCTGTCCTATAGGGTTGCTATGAATCAGAATTGACTTGATGGCAGTGGAGTAATAGCTTGAGATGTTTGTCTATCAGTTAGGAAAGTCCAACTTTGGAGTACAAAGGACAGTTTAGAGGTGACAATGTATAAGGTACAAAAGTCATAAGCATGGACATTAAGAACTGTTGGTAGATCAAAGAATTCCAAGAATGAGGTTGCCAAGTGTTCATCTCACCATCTACTCTCATTTTAGTGTGTTTATATGATTCTAGCAACCCCCTAGCTTGAGTTCTTTTCATTCTTCAGCACTGAGCCCAGATAGTTCCTCCACTGGCAAACCTTCCTTCTTTTATCCTGGGCAGGGTTAATTGTTCCTTACATACCTTGCTCTTGCTTTCTTTTTCAAACCCTCTCATGGTGGTTTCCAAATGCTCTCCTGCAAAAAATAAAAAAAATAAAATAAAAAAATGTAAACTGTGTATATGTATGTATTGTGTCTATACACATGTCAGTGTGAAGTTTCAATTCTTTCTTGGTAAGGAGTGTCCTTTATTCTTATTCTTAAATAACGGTGAAATGTCTTTTATAAGATGATCACGATAGTAGATAGTAGTCAAACAGTATTTACTTGGCAAAATAATAGGTTGGAAACAGCAGAAACTGAGCTGTGAATTGGGTGGCTGGTATGCCACATGGGAGCAGTGATCTCAATAATTCACCAATGGACTTAGTTATGGTTTGCTTACTTTCCCCTTAGCTCTTGCCTTTCTTACAGCAGATGTCTCTGCCATGAGTTTCTGCTCCTGGACTGAATGTTTAGAATCCTTAGAAGATCCTTAGTACACGCCTGATGGTTAATAATTGAACTGGTCACATTCCCTGGCCCCTGGATCAGACTCAAGGGCTTGCCTTCAGGGTGTTGACATTTCCATTGTGGGACTATGGTCTTGATATTAATGCCATTGTTGTGTGTTCTCTGCTAAGGCACTCCATTGCTCTCCCACTCCACCTGCAGATGTCATAGGGTGGTAAAGTCCAAGCTTGGCAGCATCACAGGCACCAGAATTCTTCTAGCATTTCTTCCTCCTTTCTTCTCAGCATAACATGCATCCTTCCCTTGCCTCTCCCTTTGAGCTGTGAGCTCTTTAAGGGACCCTGTTTGATTCATCACCACACCCTTGCTCTCTTATGGCAATCAATCCAATGCCTGGAACATAGTAGGCACTCTGTAAGTGTTTGTAGAAGGAATAATCATGCCTGAAAATTTCATAGTGCTTTATAATTTGCAAGCACCTCCATATTTTACCCATGTACTATAAACAAACAAATGAATATTGAGAACTTTGCAAATCATAAATCTTAGGGAATTCATGGATTGCCTTTAGTGAGCTTGGGAACCTCTTGAAATTGTATGCAAAGTCTTGTGTATGTTTGGTGCATATGAATTTTTCTGGGGAAAAGTCTTCATAGCTATACCTTTAAAATATTAAGAACCATTAAAAAATTGAGGCTTGGAGTTATGACAAACACTCCTGAATATACACTCTAAACTGTAAAGTACAATATTATTGCAAAAAATTATTATTATTTTTTTTTGAGATTTCTGCTCTGGAATACCCCTCCTTCTGGTCTGACTAGATTTTTTGTTGACTTCCTTTCTTGGAAACTCTGTAGCTTTGAGGTCCAGAATTCTATTACAGGAAACGAAGCCTGGAATCTTAGATTCAGAGTCACTGAGCTTGGTGCATGAACCTGGAGCTCCAGGTCACTAAAAAGATTTTAGCTTAATAACTAACTGGATTGGGTAGAGCGTTTTGTTTCATAAACATGATCGTAATTTGTTCTTATTTACTTTTAAATTATAAATGATTATTCAGTAGTTTTTTTCCTTCCTTTTTAAACAGGCTCTTGAAAACATTGCTTTAATGAAAAATAAAACTTAAAAGCACCTGTGATATTGGTATGTAATGATTGAAGTATAATTAAGAGTTGTAATTTTTCCCAATTAGGCATTTGGAATGCCAAACTAAGGACCCCAATCAACTCAATCCAGGCAAAGGAGCATCAGGCCTGAGACAGGGCCCGGTGCGGGGTGAGGAGGGGTTGACTTGGGTACCTCTGAGCACCTAATTGAAGAGGTTTAGTCACTGGGTAGTGCAAATGGTTAAGTGCTTGATTACTACTGGAAAGTTTGGAGGTTTGAAGTTTCTCAGAGGTACCTCAAAAGATAGGCCTGGCAATCTGCTTCTGAAAGATCACAGCCTAGAAAATTCTATGGAGCACAGTTCTACTCCGCACACATCGGGTCACCGTGAGTTGGAGTCAACTAGACAGTAACTAACAACAGGAAGTGACTGGATGGGACACCTAGTGATTGATTGCTCATGTGTAGTGGGCTCACAGAGAGGTGATCCCAACATTCCTAGGCTTTGAGAAGAAAGAAATACCTGCTCAGGAGAAGCTGTTTATGAAGAATGTTTCCCTGAAGACTTCTGAGTCTTGCCTACTCAAGAGCAGACAGACACCCTGGAAGAACTTCCTTCTCTTATGAAAATATAGCTCACCTAAGGGCATACCAGAGGTCAGCCCCACCTTCTTATTGCAGTTATCATGACCAGCATTCCATGCCCCCATGGCCCTGCTCTCTATTATTTCATAAATGAACTGAAGCTATGATTTGATACAATGGTCTTAACATGGAGAGAAGTGGGTTAATGTCTATATCATTTGGCTTGTTAGAATGGTTGTCCTGATGGTGTTACCTCCCCCCTTGAGCCCTTTTCCTGCTTTTGGCTGATAATGGTGCCTGGAACAGGGTGGAAGTAGGATGGAGGCATGTCTGAGAAAGGGTATGCCTGGTAGACTTATCAGCAGGGTTACAGCACACATGGCAGGGCCATGGTGGGATGTGGCTGGAAAGGCCCCTTGCTATGAGCTCAGAGCATAGACCTGGACACTTGGGTTTTGTCTACCAGTATGGCCAGTATGGGCTCACTGGAGGATTTTGAGGGAAGAAGAGACCTGGCCAGAGTTGAGATTTGGAAGATTTGTCAGTCATTCCTTGTTTGGGGGCATCCATAGGTATCATGGATTGAATTGTGTCCCACCAAAAATGTGTATATCAGTTTGGTTGGGCCATGATTCCCAGTATTGTGTTATTTTCCTCCATTTTGTGATTGTAATTTTATGTTAAAGAGGATTAGGGTGAGATTGTAACACCGTTACTAAGGTCACATCCCTGATCCAATGTAAAGGGAATTTCCCTGGGGTGTGGGCTGCACCACCTTTCATCTCTCAGGAGATTAAAGTAAAGCGAAGCAAGTAGAGAATGGGGGATCTCATACCACCAAGAAAACAGTGCCAGGAGCAGAGCGCATCCTTCAGACCCAGGTTCCCTGTGCAGAGAAGTTCCTAGTCTGGGGTAAGACTGATGGGAAGGCCGACAAAGAGAGAAAGCCTTCCCCTGGAGCTAATGCCCTGAATTTGGACTTTTAGCCTACTAGACGGTGAGAAGATAAATTTCTCTTTGTTCAAGCCATCCACTTGCGCTATTTCTGTTAGAGCAGTACTAGATGACTAAGGCAATAGGAATGGAGAGAACCTGGATGCCGAAAGATCTATAGGGGAAAGTGGAAATGAACTGGAGCTGCTGGTCGTGGTCAATGGCATGGCAGGGTCCATGGGTGTGGGGAATGGTAATAGACAAAACCAGGTACCTGGCAGTGTGGCATGGGGGATTGGAGCAGGTGGGCAGGCCATGGATCATGGGATGTTTTGAACTTAGAAAAGTAGAAGGATTAAGTTAGAGAGGAAAATGAGACAGTTTGAGAGTGAGAAGAAGGAGAAAATAAGTTTGTGATTAGTCATATTATTTGAGAGAATGTCTATCTGAAAGTGTCCAGTCAGCATTAGGTGAATAGGAGATGGATTGGATATCCATGGGTGAGAGAGTAGAGTGACAAGACAGGAGGACTGGGGACCAGATCCTTGGGGGATAACTGTGTGAACTCAGGGCCAGAAAAGAACCAGAGAAAAAACAATCCTGCTCTCAGACCTAATGACTTTCTTTGCATCTTTGTCCTTAAAGACTGGCAACAGCTCTGAGTCAGGTCTGTAGACTCATTGTGACTCTGGTCTGTCGAGGCTACGAGAAGAAGCCTACTGTGCTGGTTAGGAGGCCTGACTCTGGAACTGGGCAGATATGAGTTCTTATCACACCTCTACCACTTCTAGCTGTACACCATTAGCTAATTTATTTAACCTTCTGAATGTTAGTTTCCTTATTTGTAAAATGGGATAATAAAAGGACCTTCCTCACGCAGCAGCTATTTATTGAGCACCTTTTGCTGGTTTAGTTTGGCTAGTAAAAAAGATCTACCTTGAGTATTATGCTCTTTTAAGAACTATCTATTACAGAAATGAGACATAAGACAGTCCCTGCCCTCAAGCCACTCACACCTACAGGGGAGACAGACAAGTATCATAATTACAATAAAATGTGGTGGCTGCTACAGAGGCGGGGCCACGATGATTTAGGAGCTCATGGGAAGGTCCTAAAACCTAGACTCTGTGTGTGTTGGTTAGGGGTTGGGGGTCAAAGTTTCATGGAAGGGATGTGTCAGATGGATTTTGAAGATTGAGCATGAGCAGGGGTTAGTCTTAACCCATTGCCATCGAGTTGATTCTGACTCATAGCGACCGTATAGGACAGAGTAGAACTGCCCCATAGGGTTTCCAAGGAATGGCTGGTGGCTTCAAACTGCCAACCTTTCAGTTAGCAGCTGTAGCCTGCTGTAGCTTTTAATCACTGCACTACCAGGGCTGCTTCTCAACTTGGCTGCACATGAGAATCATCTGGAGAGCCCAAGCTTCATCCTGACCAATTAAATCAACATCTCTGGGAGTGGGGTACAAGAATCAGTATTTTTTAAGGCATCCTGTGTGATTTTAATGTGCAGCCAAGGTTGAAAACAACTGAATTAGCCAAAGAAAGAGGGAACAGAGGAGACAAAGGGAATTCTACAAGAGGGAATTGCATGTTTGAAACCTCACAGGGGCAAGACAGAAAGATAATTCCGATGAACTACAGGAATTAGTTGAGTATACTGTTTTCCAAACTGTGGTTAATGGTCCATTGGTGGACCATGAAATCAATTTAGTGTGTCATGACCAGCTTTAAAAATCAGATAGAGTACCATGGAGGGTGGATGAAGCCCTGAAACTATTGCCCTGAGATAATCTTTAAATTTTAAACCAAAAATATTCCCTGAACTCTTCTTAAAGCCGAACAATAGTTTAGCTTAACTAGTGAAAAAAGGTCTGCCTTGAGCATTATGCTCTTTTAAGAACTATCTATCTACTATATGGGATCAAACTGACAACAGCAACTCGAAAGACTAGATAGGAACCTTGGGGGCCATGATTTTACGCGAATGGGGAGGAATAACTCAGAAAAGGAGAGTGAGAATGGTTGTACTAGTCAAAGAATGTAGTCAATGTCACTAAATTGTACATGTTGAATTGGTGTATGTTTCGCTGTGTATATTCTCAACAACGACAAAATAAACTGTATTTTAAATAAAATTATAAAAAAAAAAACAAATAGAGTAAAATGCAGTTGTAAACTTCAGAGCACATGGTAATGATGACTGGTTTTTGAAACTATTGTTTCATTTACACACATGTGGGTGTGTGTACAGTGTCTCCTGCAAAACATGCTCCTCATCCTGGGTCATAGTCAGGAGTTATTGAGAAGCATTGGCTCAGCTTGACTGAGTATAGGGATGGGGTGGTGAAAAGGAGGCTGGGCAGGACTGTGAAAGGCCCTTAGGTTCTGTCCCTTGGGCAGTCGGGAGACTTCAAAGGGTTTTAAGCTGGGAGCAACAAGGTCACCTCTGCATTTTGGAGCCATCCCTCCCCTGCAGATGAGTGGCGTGCTGTAGGAAGTGAAGCTGCAGCTGGGGTGGTGGTCCACATGAGAGGGAATAAAGTTTGATGAGGCAGCAGCGTTTGGAAAAAGGAGAGGGATGGGGTAGAGGGATCCCAGTAATGAGGAAGCCTGGGCTGCACTGATGAACCTTGACCTCAGTCCTTTTGTTTTCCCTTACTTGTTCCTCCTGGGGCAGGTTCCTGGGTCTGCAACCAAGGTGCAGACAGCCCCTTCAGACCCAATTACAAGGGCCTGATTCAGGACCCTGGCAGCATTTTCCTCTTTTCTCTCCCCCTCCTAGATGTTTCCATTTGGCAAACTCAGCATCACTTCAATGATTCAAGCAGGGAAGAGAGAAGCATCCGGAATCTTTCTTTAAACTGAGGCACTGTTTGGGCTTCCTGCTCCCCTAGATGCAAAAATAGCAGAACAGATGTACCTAATGCTTTGAGAGAAAATTTCCTTTGAGCTGATTTCAAACATGAATGCTGAGCCCTGAAGGGGATGTTAGAAAGTTCTGAGTTGGAAGACACTCTGTCTCATCTCATCCAGAGATGGCGCTCCAGGGGCTTCCTCTTAATAACAAGGTTTGTCACGTCTTTGTGGTGCTAGGTGCTTAGGTTAGGGGTAAAACCAAAAAAAAAAAAAAAAAAGAGCCAAAGTTGCTGCTGTTTGAGTTGATTCCAACTCATAGTGACCCTGGAGGAGCTCCTGGTGGATTCTAACTGCTGACCTTTTGGTTAGCAGCGGTAGCTCTTAATCACTACACCACCAGGGTAGGGGTAGGGGTGGCCAATCTACAGTTTTCCTCCCATATTTCCTGAGCACTCCTGAGCTGGGTACTAGGGTAGAAAGATGAGTAACAGGCAGTTCCTGTTCTCAAGTGCTCATGTGGACAATGTGTTACAACCCAGTGTAGACCCTTTTCGACTGTCCCTCCCCACTCCACTTCAGTCACACTGACCTTCTTGCTTTCCTGGCTAAACTTACTCCTGCAGTTTCCTCTGCTTGGAACACTCCTCCTCTATCTTCACAAATGTCTCTGTTCAAACATGACCTCCACAGAAAGGCTTTTCTTGACTGTCTAGGTAACTGTTTCTTCCAACACTTTCTATTCTCTCATCTTGCTTTGTCTTTCTTTAATTGCACTCACCCCTACCTGAAATGGTTCGTTTATTAGTTTTTGATCTTCTCCCTCCACTAGAGTGCAAGCTGCATGAAAGCAAGGACCAGGTCTGTTCATTTCTTCCTGGTTCATCGCCGTATCTCTTGTGTTAGATCAGTAGCAGGGTACGTGGTGCTGAATAAATATTTCCTTATGGTAGAGGTGGGCATCACTGACGGACTGGTTCATCGTTCATTCTTCATTCAACCATATGTCAGGCACGGTGCTGTCCTCTTCTTGCTAGGGGTGGAGGTTTGGGAACCTTGATTCACGTACCAGAATTTCTATGGGGGGCCACCATTTGCATTGTGACACTGTGTAGTTTTACATCCTAGTGTCTTTTCCTAGGGTGTGGAAATCTCTGCTCAGGAGGCACCCTGCTTCCTAGGGAGTTTCCAAGTGACCTGTAGTGGATTTTCCTGGGGGACTAACACCCAGATACCTACCAAGGCTGGTATGGAAGTCATGTCCAATAGTCAGCGTAGGTTATATAAGCGAATCTATACCACCATTCCCAGAGCTGGGACTCACTCACAGTCCATTGTCTGTTCCTAAAGTCCTTATCACAACCTCCTTCCCATATGTTCTCAATTCCTCCTCTCCTCTGTGTGTTTTTTTGTTCCCTCTATCATTCATTCAGCTACACTTGAGGCCAATGGGAATATTAGGCCACAAACTCAGATGTGTAGCATGTCTCATTTTCTAGAAATCTGAGTTCCCATTCCAGGAATTCTTGGGTATATATGCCTCTCCCAGTGGCACAACATGGTGCCAGATCTTAGGCAGTGCCAAGGATTTGGGAAAGCCTTGGCCATTGGCCTTCTGTCTGGGCTGGTGGCTCATGGGATGCCATTCTCCCAGCCACGTGATCCTCTAGGCCCATGGCTCTGCTGTTTTCTTGCCACACTTGGAAACCCCTGAGCTTTGTGTCCAGTTTGCCTAGTGCATAGAGATGGTTGTTCTCTCTGAGTACCTAAAAATTCCCAAAAAACAAAACACCAGTTGCTATCAAGTTGACTCCAACTCATGGTGATATCATGTGTGTCAGAACAGAACTATGCTCCATAGGGTTTTCAATGGCTGATTTTTGAGAAGCAGATCTCCAGGGCTTTCTTTCAATGCACCTCTGGGTGAACTTGAACTGCCAACTTTTTGATTAGCAGCTGAGTGTGTTAGCTGTTTGCACCACCCAGGGACTCCCTCTGAGCACCTACCACGTGATTATTTACAAAGAGAAGCAGGAGGCCCTGTCCCCATCCTGAGGGACCAGCTTGTAAGGATCCAAGTGTAAAAAGTGTAAGTAATAATTCAAGGTAGCAGACCAAGAGTTAAAATGTCCAAGGACTCCAGCGGTTGGGAGGAAAGTGAGAGGGAAGGTTGGAAAGACAGCGGAGGGCTCCCTGGGGGAGACAATGTTAAACCTGAGCCTGGAAGGTGGGCTGGTTAGAGGGTTCACTTTGGGCAGAAATTAATTCCAGTACCCATGCAAAACCCAGGTGGCAAACTCCACAGCCAGTATGAGGTGGATTTGCTGGAAGAAAGAACCAACTTGAACTGTTGAACTCTGAAGGACTTGAAAAAGTGCTCTTGGCTATTTCTGCATGGATGTTCTCTCCCCTGCTGCTAGCCAGGCCTGACAAAGTTGGGTTTGGGATGCTGCAGCCTTGGATGGAATCATCTCTCTTTATCACATCTTTGAAATGTAACAGAATGAATTCACCTGTCACAGGCCCAAGCAGTTCCTCAGCCATCACCCCCAGCTCTGTTTCTGCTGCAGAGGGCCACATTAGAATCCAACCCCAGAGAAAATGAATCTGCAGTGCACCAAAGACGGCAGGTGCTTTTTATAGCTTTCAATGGGTTTTGAGTGGTGCACAGAACTGACAAAACACCCCTCGAGGCAACGGTTTTGCTGGACAGTGTTTTGAAAAGGATTCAATTCCATTTAAATGATGGCATTTCGAGTATTTTTCACATTCTGTACCCCTTGTCTTCCTTTTTATTTTCTATAGGAGAAGCATAAATATGAATTAAAATTGCCTGGGAAAGTCTAGGCATTAGTATTAAAACGTTTGGCTGCTGGTTAAAGAGAATTTATGTCCTCATTTTCTCAGTTGCAGAAACTTGTTTTTATTTTTGGTGGAGGTTGTTATTCCAGACTTCAGAAGATGTCCTTCTTGATGTTTTCTCCCTCTTTTTTTTAACAGTCCCTCTGTCCCTCCACTCTGGCCCCTCCTTCATGTCTGATGGTCTTAGGAATAAGTGCCCACCATCTACAAAGCAAGGGAGCCAAACTCAAATGTCCACAGCGTCCAGCAAGTAAATCAATGAGTGAAGTAAGCCAGGGAGGCCCATGGTGCCTTGTCAGAAAGGGGACTGGTAACTCTCCAGCTGATGATCACCACAGGAATGTAGGCCCACGGAGGCCAGGTCTCCAGAGTTTTCAAAGGGAAACTAGAATCCAGATTTGAGGTAAAATTTCTTGATTTTTAAATGTGAGTAATTAAAAAAAAAAAAAGGAAAATCCCACTCTGTGGGCTGAATAAAACACACATGCCAGACTTGGCCCAGGGGCTACCAGCTTGCGGCCTCTGCCGGGGACAGAGGTTCTTCCAAGCCAAGATAAGCTGGACTTTCCCCTGCTTGTAAATTCTCCCCTGGCCTTGCAGACTGGCTTGGACAAATAGCTACCTCTTCTAGGGATAGTTATAGTTTGAAAGAGTGACCTTGTCATGTACAGGGAATTGCATAGGCTGGAGGGCATAGGATCTGTGTTTCTGTTTAGGCTCTGCCACTGCTGGGGCTGGGTGACCTTGAGCAAGTCACTTACTCCCCGGGGTCTCAGTTCCTTTGTTCTTTTAAATAAGGACAGATATATCTGAATTGCCTATTAGGTTTCTTGTGAGATGAAGAGGATAACATCAGTAACTATGATTTAACAAACATAAATGCCAATTGCTGATCTTATTTTGTGCGGCCAGCCTGAGTGAGAAGGAATCATGAACTTGAGAAGGATAGTCTCCCCTCTGCCTGTTTAAGTTCCAGCCTGGTTCCTAGCTCTGGCTGAAATCCAAGGGAAGTGAGCTTTGGGGCTTTCTGTCCACATCTATTAGTATAGTTTCCCAAACTGTCCTGGCACAGACCACCAAAGGCAGGAGGGGCAGGCAGGAAGCAGGACTTGGGTACATCTAGATGTCATCACACCTCACCAGACTGTCATGGCTTATTACCAGTTGCCATGGAGTCGATTCCAACTCATGGTAACTCCAAGTGTGTCAGAGTGGAACTGCATGCCATAGAGTTTTCAACAGCTGATGTTTTGGAAGTAGATAGTCAGGTCTTTCTTTCTAGGCACCTCCTGGGTGGACTCAAACTACCAACCTTTTGGTTAGCAGCTGAGTGCACCAGCCAGGAACTCAGTTATGGCTTATAGCATTCTTGAAAAATTGTGTTCACAGTTTGTTTAATCTGAATATTTAAAAACAGAAAGATTATCCAGGATAGTGACTCGCAGGCTGGGATTCGCTGGCACTATTCTGTAGGATGTTGAAAGGGATACTGTGAGAAAAGGATTTCATACTCTGGTAAATTGGGCAACACTGGATTAAAGTTAAACAGGTTTCTTTGTTGCAGGACTCTTTAGAATTTTAAAATATGCTAATGTGTATTGTGAGGTGAGAGTATACATGTTTCTCAAACCCTTGTTTATTAAGCATGTGTTAACATTTCCTTAAAATGCTGTTTGAGTAATGCGAACCTAGGTCAACTGACTCACTTCTGCACCCCACAGATTTTTATCAGGTGCCACCAGAGAGGTGGGGTAAGTGGTGTGTGAAAGCAGACTTGGTTCCTGCCCTGCCCTCACAAAGTGTACAGCCTTGTGGGAGAGACAGATATTAATCCAGCAAGTACACAACTTGGTGTAAAAATCACCGCTGGAGAAAGGATGGTGCAGGAGAGGAGCGAGGTGCCATCACGGGATTTGCTTCTCGGTGTGGGTGTCCCAGAGTCCCTGCATGGTGCAAGTGGTTAACACGTTTGGCTGCTAACCAAAAGGCTGGTGGTTTCAGTCTACCCAGAGGTGCCTTGGAAGAAAAACCTGGTGATCTACTTCTAAAAAATAAGCCATTGAGAACCCCATGGAGCACAGTTCTACTCTGACACACATGGGGTTCCCATGATGTGGATTGACTTGATGGCAACTGGTTTGCTTTCTTTTTTTTTTTTTTTTTTTGGTTTGGTGGACATCCCAGAGGGAGGGGGCATTGAGATTAGCTGCAAAGGATGCAGATGCATTGACCAACCCCAAGGTGGTGGTCTCAGGCAGGCAAGCGAGAGTATCATAGAGGCCCTGGTCCAGGAGGGTGTGGGTGCTTCCCAGAATTGGAGAGAAGCCAGTGTGAGGGCTGGGGATACGTGTGAGAGGAGGGTAGAAGTGCCTGGCTTGGCCACAGGAAGGATTTTTGGCCTTTATCCTGAGGGCAGCAGGGTCTCCAGAATCTCCCTTTGGCAGTCTGCTTGGGAGTGTGGGGGAGGCAGAGCAAGAATACTGTTTTTATTTAGGTTTAGGGGTAGCTGGGGAATGGAGCTGGCAGAGATTATGGGGGAGGTTCTGCCATCTCCCTAAGCTATGACTTGATGTGGTCATTGCCTGAGGTTATTGGGAGCCTGACACTGGGGTCGGTTGAGAATGTCTGCACAGGGGAGGCTGTCATTCCTGCCCCAGCTGCAGAAAGCGTCTACAGGCTGAGCACAGAGTGCAGTGAATAAACACTGGGACAGCACTTGACTTTTTGCTGCTGTATCTGGTTACTTGACTGTGGGCACGGCCAGTTTTCCACACAGACATAATGTTTCCCTGGTGAGGATGTTTCAGCCTGCTGGGAAACAGGTGCAGGGGGAGCCAGCTGGAAACTCAGTTCACATTAAAGTTCCTCTTGCCCCTGCTTGCTCTGGAATCAGAAATTTGTTGATTGTGCCTCCCTGGGGACTAATATACTCCTGAATTCCATGTTACTCACAGCATAAACCAAGCCAGTGCAGCGCTGAATGCCTTCCATGTGTTCATAATTCATTCAATAAATATTTATTCAGTGTTATACCAGGCATGGGAGACAGAGGGGCGAGCAAGACAGAGTAGACAGAGGTTTCTGCTGTCATTGGCTCTTTTTCTATTAGGGGGACAGACAGTGGCACACAAATGACAAGACCAAGTTCAGAGGGGTTTAGAGAAGACTCCCTGGAGGAAATGGTGTCTAAGATGAGATGAGATGAGTATGTGCTATCAGGGCCAGGGAAGGGGCGAGAGAGAGTGTTCCAGAAGAGAAAAGGAGGGACATAGTTCTAGAGGTGAGAGAATATGTCTCATTCAGGAGCCAGAGGAAATTTAGTTTGGCTGAGCATAGGTGCAGGGCTTAGCAAGAAACTTATAACGTTTCCACTTGTCTTTGCTCTCCTGCAGAAGCTTACCTAGAATTTGTGGGGGAGTCCTGAGCAGTCTTGATCACAATCATCCAATGCAACTGTATTTTTTACTTCTGAGCATGCAAAGTCCCCTACACACTAAACCAAGCTGTGTTTCTCAATTACTGCCTATATGAGGGGACTGCAATATGCAAATGACACAACCTTGCTTGCTGAAAGTGGAGAGGACTTGAAGCCCTTACTGATGAAGATCAAAGACTACAGCCTTCAGTATGGATTACACTTCAATATAAAGAAAACAAAATCCTCACAACTGGACCAGTAAACAACATCATGATAAATGGAGAAGAGATCAAAGTTGTCAAGGATTTTATTTTACTTGGATTCACAATCAACGCCCATGGAAGCTGCAGTCAAGAAATCAAATGACGTATTGCATTGGGCAAATCTGCTACAAAAAACCCCTTTCAAGTGTTAAAAAGCAAAGAAGTCACTTTGAGGACTAAGGTGCCCTTGACCGAAGCCAAGATATTTTCAGTCGCCTCATGTGCATGTGAAAACTGGACAATGAACAAGGAAGATCAAAGAAGTATTGATTTATTTGAATTGTGGTGGTGTCAAAGAATATTGACTATACCATGGACTGCCAAAGGAACGAACAAGTCTGTCTTGGAAGAAGTTCAGCCAGAGTGCTCCTTGGAAGTGAGGATGGTGAGACTTTTTCTCACATACTTTGGACATGTTATCAGGAGGGACCAGTCCCTGGAGAATGACATCATGCTTGGTAAGGTAGAAATAAAAAAAACAAACCCATTGCTATCAAGTCAATTCTAACCCATAGCAACCCCAGAGAACAGAATAGAACTGCCCCATAGGGTTTCCAGGGAGGAGCAGGTGGCTTTGAACTGCTGACCTGTTGATTAGCAGCCATATCACTTAACCACTACACCACCAGGGCTCCAAGGTAGTGGGTCATCAAAAAAGAGGAAGACCTTTGAAGAGACGGATTGACACAGTGGCTTCAACAATGGGTTCAAACATAGCAATGATTGTGAGGATGGCACAGGACCAGGCAGAGTTTCATTCTGTTGTACATAGGGTTGCTATGAGTCGGAACTGACTTGACGGCACCTAACAACAACAACACCGTGAGGGGACTACGTCACTTTCGATGTCAGAATTTGCGGGAAGTAATTACTGCAAACTCTTGGAGCACGCTTACTGCTAAGACATCTTTGCATGGATGCCCTGAGCCCTGCAAAGATATAGCTGCAATGACAAGAGAGAGTTTTTTTCACTTAATGAGAGGGATAGGGGAAGTGGGGATATAGCGGCTGGCTGCAGTGACCTTTCACGGTAGGCAGAGACATGCCAATGTTGGAACACAATTATCTCCAGTGCCCGCGGGTACAAGCTTCCTGTTGATAACATGTGGCGCTAATTACCTTGAAGAATTCAGGGCAGATGTTGGTGCTGGAATCAATTGGCCAGGAGCAGGGCTGAGCCTGGCTCAGGAGCAGGAGTGAAGGTATCAGCCGCCTCCAGCACCAGGGCACGAGGGGCAGCTCCACCTCATTTCCCCCCTTTACAACTGCCGATGTGAAGTTCCTCTCCTCCTCAAGTCACTATGCTTTACTGCACTCTCTTAACCTTTTCAGCGAACCAAACATTTGATTGGCTGACCAGTTACGCCTCCCTCTGTTTATAGCCTTCTAGCCCTGCAGGGGAGGAATAGGGTTGCCAGTTAATCAAAATACTCTATGTGGAAAGGTCAACATGGTGAGGCCCCAACAATATATTTTCTCAGAATGGGAGGCATTAGCATTCTGCCTCTGCATTCCTTCTGGTATTACCCAAGTCTAACCATGAGGTCAGGAAATTGCATCAATGGCTGTGGATTTGTGATGACAATGATTTTAATTAAAGAGAGTAATGACGCCAAGTTCCATTGCACGTTCCCTTGTTCCCTTCTCCCTACTGCACCACTGTTACCTGGGAAGGTGTACCGATGCTGGAAGATGCTCAGTGGTTCCATGCTGTCAGCCCCAGTCACTTCTTTTTACTAGCTCTTCTTTTACAACAACTCATTACAGGTGTAAAGGCTAAAACAATGTTAATTCACTTTCATCCAGGGTCACTTTGTGCCACCCCTGTGCCAAGCATTTCACAGGCATCACCTCATTTAATTCCTCTAACAACCTTATGAGGGCTCTTATGCCCCTTTTACAGATGGGGAAGCTAGAGCCCAGAGAAGTCACTCAGCTAGTCAGCTGGGAGCTGGGATTTGAACCCAGAGAGTTTGACTCCAGAGCCCTCTTTCTTTCAGCTCCCTCTCTCCACCAGATCCTGAGTTCCACAAGGGCAGAGATAGCATCTGTCTTACTCAACTCTATAAACTAGCCCTAATAGAAGTCAAGCACATGGGGAGGTTCAACCAGTTTTTGTTAAATGAGCTTAAAACTCAAAGTTTGCTTAGGTGTAAGAACAGGAAAAGTGAGATATGAGGCAGAGGGACAAGGCTGAGTAGATCAGGTTCATATCAATTTGCCCCCAGGAGGCATTTGCTGTGTGTTTTGTAGACGCAGTCTCAGAGGGTAGTGGAGGGTGGTAAGTGTCTGGGGAGTGGGGTGGATGGTTTGCTGTTCTTATAGAATTAAGTGAAGGCTGCTTTTGTTAGTCTAGGGAAGCTCACTTTTGAGGAATAAAGGAATTATTGTTATTGAAGTTAGTGAACCCCGTGGGCCATTTGGTATCGTTGCTTATTTTCCAAAAATCTTTAGCTTTGAAAACTCCAGTCCATAATAGCTAGCTAACCAAAAATGGAAGAAAACTATCAACACCATCATTCATGTTTTAGATATCTTTAGAGAATCTTGTTCTTCAAGTGAGTAAGGTGTGTGTGTGTGTGTCTCCATTACTGAACTTAGCATTGAATTTTCTGCAGTGAATGCTTCTGTTACCATAAATAGCTGTTTCATTTTGAAAAAATAAATTTCATAAACAAAACAGAAAGGCAAGAAGGATGAAGTAAAAATCACTTGAAAACCCATCACGCATAGGTAACTGGTAGATAATCTGGTGAAAACCCTTCTAACATTTGCGTGTGTGAGTAGAATATAATTTCACAGAGTAAAATATTGTAAATACTGTTTTGCAATCTGCTTTTTTTCCCTTTATTTAATATACCATGGAGATCTTTCCATGTCAATAACTATGGCACTACATCATTCTTTTTAATGACTATATAGAACTCTATTATATGACTGTTATATGATTAATTTATGATGTACATTTATCCACATTCATTTGGCTCTATAATTATCCATTTAATCCTCTGTCTCTCCCTCTAGGCTGTGAACCCATTGAAAGCAGGGACATTTCTGAATCTCCAGGCATATGATAGATATCCAATAAATGCTTGGGTGGATGGATGGATGAGTGAGTGAGAAGGAGAAGAAGAGCAATGTTTTGTCATTGCTGTGGTTTGTTTCTGGCTAAACCTGTGTTCTGAATGACAGCCTATTAACCCAGGGCCAGTGAGGGCATCCTAGCGATTCTATAACAGGACGTTCTCTGTTCCTTCAGTGTTATGAGTTTAAATACTGGTACTACAAGAAGTATTTCTGACACCAATCAAATTAAATCTTGATCTTCTTGAAGGAAGGTCCTTGGTTTCTTAACCCTGTTCATAGCCTCTTCTCTGCTCATCTCTTCCAAAGCCATATCAGTTGCCCAGGGGAGATGCCTCTTAAATTTAGAGAAACAGGAATTGGCCTTTCATGGAGAGTTAGGGGGCAGTTCAGTGGGTCATGGCCTCTGTCTCTCTTTCTCTCCCTCTCTCTTCTCCCTCACCCCGTTGTCGTCTCTTATAGTCCTGAACTTCATGCCTCAGCCCCATTCCAGGGAAACAGAATGTACTGAAAAGTAAAGACAAAAAACCTCCAAGGTCATTAACTAAAAATCAAGTTAAAATTCTGCTTCTGGGGAGAGTGAAACATATTGTCAAGGTGGGGTTCTTAACCTGGGGTACACAGATGGGGAGCATATGGATTGCTTTCACAGTGTCTACTAATCCCTTAAAATAGTATGTGGGGTTTTGTGTGCCTATGTTTTTGTCTGGGTTATTGGTCCACAGTTATTGTCAGATTCTCACAGGCTTTCGAGACCTCAAATAGGTCTAGAACCTGTATTTTTGGGGAAAAATAATTTAAGTACCTGCGTCTCATTTTTCTCATCTGTAAAATGGAGTACTAGCTTCAACCTCACAGAATGGTGTGAGGATTGATAAAACGAGGTATTCAAAGTGCCTGGCTCAGGTGCCTGGTAAATGTACACTGTCATGATAGACACAGGGTAATGCAGCATTACCCCTCCCTGCCCCATGGGTGGTTGTCCATCCCAGCTTTGCTATGTGTATGTGGAATGGGCTGGAGCCAGAGATATGCTTTAGCAGCCTTGCTCTGACATAGTGTTGGTCCCATGGACCAGAGAGAGGAAGGCTAGAAGACCAGTTAGGGGCTGACTCATTGTCCAGGTGTGAAGTTGGCAGTGCTAGGGATGGAGGAGGAGAGAAGCAGGGAGGAAAGACTGATTAGGACTTCGTGACTGGGAGTGGAGATGAGAGAGAGGAGTCCAGAGGCCTCTGAAGGTTTGCTTCCTTACAGACACCGAAAGGAAGTGGTTTGTGGGAAGGAGTTCAGTTTACCTATACTGAGTTTGAGGAGAGGTGTGCCATATGAGTGAATATATCAGGTAGGAAATGTAGGCCTCAGAGATATAATCATTGCTGGGCCCCTTTATAGGGTCGCTATGAGTCAGAATTGACTTGACTGCAACAAGTTTTGCTTTTTTGGTTTACTTTTTTATTTGCGTGAGATGAAATTTATAGAGGTGTTTGGATTTAGGTTAAAGAAAGGGATGACTTTTGGAGGAGGGAGTACCTGGAGCAGAGAAAGGAGAGGTGCAGGATAGTGGAGGGGATGCCCTAGTCTCTGTTCTCAGCCTGGTCCCTAAATCTGATGGTGAGAGGGTTTAGGGAGGGAAGCTGAAGTTTCTGTTTTCAAGAAGGGCCCCGTGAGCCATGGAGGCAACAGCAGGATGCTCTGGTGCCCATGGGACAGACTGACATAGGGTCAGGAGGAGGGCATTCTCCTCACCTGGGTATGGAAGGCAGGTGTCTCTGGCATTATGAACACTGGGACATCAGGAGAGTGCTGTTGACATGGATGTTGCCATGGATTGATGTGTTCATGATGAGTACTGTCAGAAGCAACAGGAGTGAAACACTTGTTGCATTGTGAATGGATGATAGTGATAAGGGAGAAGGACATGGTGCATCCTACATAGTGAACATAGACAAAAGATGGGCCTGCAAGGGATACTCTTTGGGGAATTTTAGAAGATGGGGAACCTCAAAGGAGGAGGGTGAGGCAAGAGTAGGTAATCTGTGTTTTTAATGTCAAAGTGCTTTTATTTCTATCTACAGGCTGGAGAGATGCATTAGTTTCCTAGAGCTGCTATAACGAATTACCACAAACTTGCTGGCTTAAAACAACAGATGTTTACTCTCTCACTGTTCTGCAAGCCAGAAGTCCAAAATCAAGGTGTTGGCAGAGCTATACATTTCCCAAAGACTCTAGGGGAGAATCCTTCCTTGTCTTTTCTGGCTTCTGGTGGCTCCAGGTGTTCTGTTCCTTGGCTTGTGGCATTGTAACTACAATCCTGCCAGCCCTTTGGAAGTCATTGCATTCCAAGTTTACTGTGTTGAAGAATCCTATTTAATGTAAAAAATTGTAGGCCCCCACATGACAGTGATTATACTTTTAGGGTCTGTTGAAGGAGAATATATAATGACCAAAAACTTCTTCAAATTTCATTAATTTAAAAAAAAAATAATTTATTTTATTTTTAAATATACATAGCAAAATATACATCAATTCAACAATTTCTACATGTACCATTCAGTGACATTGATTACATTCTTGAACTTGTGCAACCATTCCCACTTTCCTTTTCTGAGTTGTTCTTCCCCCATTAACATAAACTCACTGCCTCCTAAGCTTTCTTTCTGTTACGGATTGAATTGTGTCCCTGAAAAATAAGTTCTGTAAATTCTAACCCCTATACCTGTGGTTATAATCCCATTTGGGAATGGGTTTCTTTCCAATGTTAGTAAGGCAGTATTAGGGTAGAGTGTGTCTTAAGTTAGTCTCTTTTGAGATATAAAAAAGCAGATTAAGCAAGCAAGCAAGCACACAGGGGAAGATGCATGCCACATGCTCTCCAAGGACCCTAGAATATAAGCTTGAAAGAGACAAGGACCTTCCTCCAGAGCAGAGAGAGAGAGGCTCCCCCTAGAGCTGGTGCCTTGAATTTGGACTTCTATGTTCCTAAACTGTGAGAACATAAGTTTATGTTTGTTAAAGCCATCCACTTGTGGTATTTCTGTTATAGCAGCACTAGACAACTAAGAACACTAACCTTTCAAATTGCTGTTGTCAGTTTCATCTTATATAAATAGTTTTTTAAAAGAGCACAGTGCTCAAGGCAGACATTCTTTACTAATTAAGCAAAACTATTGTTTGGGTTAAAGAAGACTTCAGGAGATATTTTTTGTTTAATGTTTAAAGTTTAAAGATTATCTTAAGGCAATAGTTTTGGGTGTTCATACAGCCTCAATGGCTCCAGAAAGTTTGAATTTCATGAGAATTTTAAATTCCATTCAGTATTTTCCTCCCTTTTGATCAGGATTCTTCTCTGGAATGTTTGATCAAAATGTTCAGTAATGGTAGCTGGGCACCATCCAGGTGTTCTGGTCTTATGACAAAGCAGGCAGTTGTTTATGGAGACAGCCACACATTCCATTTCTTCCTTCTATTCCTGACTTTCCTTCTTCCTCTGTTGCTCCAGATGAATAGAGACCAATTGTTATGCTTTGGATGGCTGCTTGCAAGATTTTAAGACTTAAGACATTAGTCAATGAACTAGGAGGTAGAACAGAAACACTAGAAATGATATTAGGCCAGTTAACTGACATGTCCCATGAAACTACGACCCTAAACCTCCAAACCAAGAAACAAAATCCCATGAGGTGTTTAGCTGTGTATAAGCAACATCAGCAGCTGCTCTTCTTTTGTTGTTGTTGCTGTAGAAATATATATCACACAACATATGCCAATTCATCTTTTTACAGGTGTACAGATTAGTGACATCAATTGTATTAATCAGCTGTGTAACCATAACCCTTGATCAATGCCAAATTTCCCATCACCATAAACAGAGTGCTCCATAAACAATGACTCCCTCAAATTCAGTTACTTTTAAAAATGAATTTGTATTATATTCATCACCATATCACTTATATACATTTGAAAAACAGTGCACATATAGGTGGAGCATTATTCTTTCTATAGACAAAGATTGGTATGCATATGGGTGCCTGGGCCCCTTGTAATAATTCCAGTGCTCCCCAGGTTTGCGAAGCCCTGTTGGGAACCATGTCTTAAGGTGGAGCAGAGACTTGGGTTTTTTGCCTGAGGGGAAACTTGCCCTTTCCTCTAAATTGCCTTCAGCTGGGAATTGTGGGGACGTGGCTTGGGGCTTCTGGGAGGATTGACCTTGAGATAAGCGGGGTGTTATCAGGCTTTAAAAATAATTAGTCTTCTACCCACCTTTTTCAATTCTGAAGGAGCATCTTATTCACGTCTCCTGGGAGTGGGTAAAAAAGACAACTCTTTTCTTCTCAGCCATCTTCTTTCCAAATGGAAGTGTCTTCACCCAGAATAATCAGCATGTGGCTTTTCTGGCCCCTTTTGTCATTTTCTCTCAGGGGACTTAGTGCATGCCTGTTTAAATGAGATAACATACGTGAAGCCTGGTTTACTGTTCATGCTCAACAGATCTTTGTTCTCCTCCCCTCCCCTTCTCTGTTTGATAGATTCCAATCTCACTTGCAAACGTAGCATTGATCTCACAGCAAATATGTTTTGGCTTAGCGATGAGCCCACTCAAAAGGGGGGAGTTAGTTATTTAAATTATTGAAACACATTAATCCATAAGCTCATATAAATATTGTTTTGAACTAATAGTTTTATGCGCTTTGGCTTCCATGCTCCATCTTATGAGTGGTTAATGTCTCTTGCTGTCATGTACCAGGCTAAATATCTCTTGCTGTCACATACTTTAAAAATTCAGGCTTTTGAAATTCTTTTTTGTGTTAAACTTGAAATGGAGTATTGGATTCCTTGGTTCATTAAAAAAAAAAAAAAAAGCCCTTTATCAAAATGTTAAGCTTGGCTAATTTGCATAAAATATTTCCTCAGCAATTTACTCTCTATTACTTTTGAAACGCAAATTGCCTCTGTGGTAGCGTGGGGCGGTTATAATGGCACACACACTATTAGGGCTTTCAGTTCTACTAGGTATGAGCAAGTCTTAGGTTTGAAGATCAAGGAAATAAATTGGAATCTTGCCTTACCTCATTCCCTTGGGTGATCTGAGATGATCTGAAGATGGAAAGGAAGACAAGGAAGCAAAGAAAAGGTCAAAAGGCCTGTATGTACAAGTATGTAGATGGAAGCTGGGATGTGCTTGTGTGTTCATGTGTGCTCTGGGAGTGGAGGAAGTAGGAAGGATGAAGGACAGTCTGGGGTATCTCCAAGAAGAGCCTCAGTGACAGCAAATCTAATGGATATACGCAGCCAGATTCTTCTGCGTAAAACAGAGCTTTCATTCCAGTTCCTTTGCTCCACAGCTTTTAATGCCTCCCCTCCAGCCCAGGATTAACTTTCTATTCAAACAGAGAATCAGAGTAGCTAGTGGACATCACCGCCGAATGAGAGAAGCAAGCGTCAGCACACTAAGTAGGCTGTTGGGAAACCGGAGGCTGACAGACTTTTCTAGGGTCTTAGTGACAGGGGTCAGATTAGGTCCTGTCTTTGCCCAGAGACACGGACCTCAAACCTGGGTGTCGATGCCTCCTGTGTAGAGCAGCAGAGGGGAGCCTTCTGCACTTAGTGACGATCCCCCTTTAAGGCAAAGCTACTCAGCCTGAAAAACACTGACACTTCACAAATAGCAGATGGGCAAGACAGGCTGTAATTAGGCAGCTGCTGGCTCCTCACACTCCACTTTTCTTAGAAAGGGGAAGACTCACAGAAAAGAGGGGAAGACTTCCTTGTTGGGCAGGGGTCTTCCCTTTGCACACAAGAAGTTCCTTCCCTGACTCACCCTGGGCTTTTCTCTGAAAGCTCAGAGCTAATGTTAGTAGGAGCAAATGAACGGATTCGGTGAAAGGTGGGATTTGTGTGCAAAGACATGGGGTTATATTTAGACCTGTGTAATTAAAGATCCATTTATGGCTGAGCATCCTTAAACAGACAAATATAAAACTCATGAATACCAAATTCTATTTGGGTAACTGGCTGGAAGCACATACTCACTCAGACATACACACTCTGAGCTGTCTCTGTCTATTCAAGTAGAAGTAAAAGCCACCATGAGTCTAGGCTCAGGTCTAATGAAATTCTGCCTCACTACTTAGGCCTACAATAAAGAACTCTGTATTTTTGGCTCTTTCTGCTCTAATTTTGAAAGTCTGATTCCCTGTCGCAGCATAAGACCCAAGATGACCCAAGATTGATGCTGACAAGGGAGAGACCAACACTTCTTCCGAATTGCTTTTCTCCTGGGACCCAAGTAGATGAGATGTTTGAACCCTAAAAAATAGTCAATGATTCACACCTATTGAAAAACAGAATTTGTTTTTCACTTAAAAATGCTGCAAAAAAGAGAAAGAATGCTTCAAAAAAGAGAAAAAACACAAATTCCCAATCCCGCAAAAGCCCAGACAGCCTGCAAACTGGAGAAAGTTTCCATTTTCAGTGGCTTAGTGGTAGTGAGAAAAAGGTAACTGAAGTCTGACTGTCTCCACTCAGTGTAATGTCAGAGATAATCATGCAAAATTACTGCAGTCATTTTATTTCCCAAAAAAGTGGGTACACGCAGCTCTTCAGATTTCAAATGTGTTGGAATTTAACTACCGTGTACTTTGCTATAGGGTCTGGCAAAAGCTCCTCTCCCTTTCTCCCTCTCTTCTCTGAATGCCACAAACATGGGCACATGTTCCAGATAGTTCTATCCTATCCTGTCTACTATTTATACCCTTTTGTGATACAGAATCTGAAGGACAAAAAAGTAGCCAGGGGAACTGCAACTCTGGATTTAATCTGAACCACAGAAGGGATTGCATGGAAAGTAGAAGTGGCAGGAACCATGGGAGAAAGTGACAATATTCTCCTAGAGATTTCTTATCAAGGGCTTGGATGAGGATACAAAGGAATGGCTCATCAATTTGTGCATGACACAGAGATGGCAGAGATGACCATCGAATGACAGATTCAGGATTCAAAGAGATCTTGACAGGCTGTAGTCAAAATCTGGAATCTAACAAGGCAAAAACTAAAGAAGATAAAGGTAAGGCCCAAAATACCAAGGGTACAACACAGAGTGGGGAAGAAAGTACTTAACCTGTGTAGATATAATTTGGTGTTTTAGCTGATTCTGAGTGCATTTGGAATTAACAGTGGGATGTGGTACACAGGGAAGCAAAGTGATTTTTGGTCATGGTATTAGAGGCATGATGACTGGAGTGAAGGTGCTGATAGTCCCTCTCTCGTGGTCAGGCAATGCTAGATCATCCTACACAGGTCAGGAACTTCACTGAGAACTAAACAGACAAATGGAGGGTGTTAAAGGAGGGTCCAGGCACTTGGAGGAACTAGAGCCCATACCAAAGAGAAAGGAAGAAATTGGGTTTGTTTAATTCAGAAAATAGAAGAACCATTATATTTATCTTAAAAATATCTGCAGGGCTAAGAGAGACTGGACTTGTTCTGGGTGATCTAATGTAGGGATCAGCAAACTAAGGTCTGCTGTCTGTTTTTGTAAATAAAGTTTTATTGGAAAACAGCCACACACATTTGCTTATATGTGTCTATGGCTGCTTTTGCACTACAATATAGCGTTGAGTAGTTGCACTGGAGACCGTATGGTTCACAAAGCCTAAACTGTTAACTCTCTGGACCTTTAAAAAAAACCTTGCCAACTCCTGCTCTAATGTGTGGAAATAAAGTCCAATTTGGAGAGTTAATGGTGAACACTTTAAGAAGGCATATTTTTACACAATAAAAGGAAGAAAAGGTAAATTTATTGGCAGAATTGAGTTACCTTCTCGGTGGGATTGATTTAGAGGAGATTCGAGCACTAGGGGGTGTTTGCATTAGGTGGCCCTTGACTACTTTCTCATTTTAGAAGTCCCTAATTCGCTGCCTTGTGGAATTACTTAAATTACTTTTTGGTTTATTCTCTGATTGTAAAATATGTCTCATCTCCACCCTTCTTTATATCACTTCCTCTCCTTGTGCACAAGGCCCACATCTTACCCTGCTTCGTAGTTCCTGCTATGACTAAGTTAAGTCTGCCTTGGATTTTCCAAATGCGTTTATAATGGATGACCCAAGAGGGCCTTCTCTTAGGAGACTTTCATCTACAAGGATGTTGTCATGGATTGAATTGTGTCCCCCCAAAATGTCTGTCAACTTGGCTAGGTCATGATTCCCAGTATTGAATGATTGTGTAATCATACAATGATTTCCTTATGTGTTGTAAACTCTATCACTATGATGAGGTTATATGTGATCTCCTTATGTGTTGTAAACACTTTCACTATGATGGTTATACTGATGACATCTACAAGATTGGATAGTGTCTTAAGCCAATCTCTTTTGAGATATAAAAGAGAGAAACGAGCACAGACACACGGGAAACTCATACCACCAAGAAAGCGGTGCTGGGAGCAGAGCACGTTCTTTGGACCTGAGGTTCCTGCACAGAGAAGCTCCCAGACCAAGGAAAGACTGATGCATCACAACGACCTTTCTCCAGAGCCAACAGAAACAGAAAGCCTTCTCCTGGAGCTGATGCCCTGAATTTGGACTTGTAGCCTACTGGACTGAGAGAGAATAAACTTCTCTTTGTTAAAGCCATCCACTTGTGGCATTTCTATTAGAGCAGCACTAGATGACTAAGACAGATGTCTAAAGGCAGGCATTTCAAGGGCAGTATTGTAACAAAATCTAGAGAGATGGCATAGAGCGGAAATAGTACAAGCTCTGGAGCCAGACAGCCTTGGGTTTGAATATCAGCTTGTCTTAGTTACTTAGTGCTGCTATAACAGAAATACCACAAGTGGATGGCGTTAACAAAGAGAAATTTATTTTCTCACAGTCTAGTAGGCTAGAAGTCCAAATTCAGGGTGTCAGCTCCAAGGGAAGTCTTTTTCTTTCTGTTGGCTCTGGAGGAAGGTCCTTGTCATCAATCTTCTCCTGGACTAGGAGATTTTCCGTGCAGGAACCCGAGGTCCAAAGGACGCACTCTGCTCCCGGCGCTGCTTTCTTGGTGGTATGAGGTCCCCATGTCTCTCTGCTCGCTTCTCTCTTTTATATCTCAAAAGAGATTGGCTTAAGACATTATCTAATCTTGTAGATCTCATCGATATAACTGCCACTAATTCATCTCATTAACATCATAGTGATAGGATTTACAACACACAGGGAAATCACATCAGATAACAAAATGGTAGACAATCATACAATACTGGGAATTATGACCTAGCCAAGTTGACAGATATTTTGGGGGGAAACAATTCAATCCATGACACAACCCTATCATTTACCATGATCTTGAAAAAGTTTCATTCGTTCATTCAGCCATTCAACGTATATTGAAATATCCACTATGTGCCAGGCTCTATTTGAGGCACTTACAATATATCAATAAACAAAAAAGTAGATTCCTGCCATCCTGGAGCTTATGTAGAAGGCAGATAATAAATAGTAAGCATGATACCAAACAAAAAAACCAAACCCATTGCCGTAGAGTCCATTCTGACTCATAGCAACCCTAAAGGACAGAATAGAACTGCCCCATAGGGCTTCCAATGAGCAGCTGGTGGATTCAAACTGCTGACATTTTGGTTAGTAGGTGAATGCTTTACTACTGCACCACCAGGGCTCCAGTAAACATGATAGATGGAAATTATATAATACGTTGCCATTGAGTTGATTCCGACTCATAGCAACCCTATAGGACAAAGTAGAACTGCCCCACAGGGTTTCCAAGGAGCAGCTGGTGGATTTGAACTGCCAACCTTTCAGTTAGCAGCCATAGCTCTTAACCATTGTGCCACTAGGGCTTCATATAATATGTTAGAAGGTGATAAATGTTATGGAATAATAAAAAGTAGAGCTAAATAAGTGAATTTGGGAACTGGGACTGGGTAGGGATTACAATCTGAAAAATGGTGGACAGCATAGGCCTCATTGAGAAAGTGAAATTTAATCTAAGACTAGAAGTAGGTGAAGCAATTGGCCCCCCAGACATCAGGAAAGGCCCAATGCCCTAAAGTGAGAGTGTCCCTGGTGTGTTCAAGGAACAGTAAGGAGACCAGTGTGGCTGGAGTGGATCAGGTGAGAGTGAGAGTAGGAGGGGTGGAAGTCAGAAAGGTAATGGGGTAGTAAGGGTAGTAAGCAGATCATTTAGGGCTTTTGTACAGACTTTGGCTTTTACTCTGAGTGAAATGAAATGAGTATCCCTTATGAACAAAGGAGTGACCACATATTTTTGATTTAAAAGAATCCTCTGGCTGCTAGTTGAGATTAGACTGTTGTGGAGGCAAGGGCAGAAGGAGGGAGACCTCTTAGGAGGTGTCTTAGGCTGTGTTCTCTAAAGAAGCAAAACCAGTGAAGCTGGTTTTGAAGTGAAGAGAGATTTATATCAAGGAAATGGCTCATGTGGTTGTAGAGGCTGGAAAGTCCCAAGTCTTTCCAACCTGTAGGTCAGGCTGGCGAACCCAAGATCCAGACCATGGAGGCTGACGAATCCCAAGACCAGCAGACAAGCTGCTAGCTCAGGTCCCAAGAACAGGAGGTCAGATGATGGAGCCAGCTGCAGGATCCAGAGTGAGCAAAAGCCCAAGAGCCTTGCCAGAAAGTCCACCTATATTGTATGTAGACCATACCCCCAAGGAAACTCCCTTTTAACTGATTGGCTACTCACAGTAGATCCTATCGTGGAGGTGATTACATCATTATACGACTGCCAAACTACATCATAATTGCCAAACCACTGAGAATCATGGCTCAGCCAAGTTGACACACAACCTTAATGGTCATAGTCCACCTCTTGTCAACTTGGCACCTGTACACATCTCCTTAAACCATACATAATCTCTGAACAAAGAAAATTATAAAGTCATATTTGTGCCTAACATGATACAACTAACGTGTACAACTGAAAATGCACTAGGCCTGTTTACATCTTATATTTTATAAATGAAGAAAACAAAAAATATTTGATGCACACATACAAGGAAGAAATACTCATAACAATTAACAGTCCTCATTTCTGCAAATGGTCACATGGTCATAACTGGTATTTAGAACGACCTTCTTCCACCACCCACTCCATATTCCCTTTGCCCTCAGCAAGCACCTCAGCTGGTCATGGTTCTTTGCCTGGTGGGGTGACTCAAACCTTCATTCCTGAAGATTCTGGGCCATTAGTAGACGTGTCAGAATTGGGTTACTGTAGTTTTCTACTGACTTTAATCACAGGGTAATACTAAGAGATGCCCTAAGGGATCTCCTGTATTCCAGACATACTTTTCTTTACCTCCATTATGTAATATCAATCTGATTTCCTCTTGGTAATCAGGATCAATCACACCAACCAATATAGTAACTTTATTTGCCTAGTTAGTGGTGCCACTCCCATTTCCACCCCTTGATTCCTGGACCCATGAATCCTGGTTATGGGAGAAACAGCACCATATATTGGATGCTGGTTTAAAGCATATACAGCCTCCTGGAGAACCTTGCCCCAACCCTGCAAGGTATTGCCACCTAGCTGGGACCATAATTGTGTCTTTAGAAGGCCATTCCATCGTTCTATCAAGCCAGCTGCTTCAGGATGGTGGGGAACATGGTAAGACCAGTGAATTTCATGAGCATGGGCCCACTGCTGCACTTCATTTGCTGTGAAGTGAGTCCCTTCATTCAACATGATGCTGTCTGGGATACCATGACAGTGGATAAGGCATTCTGTAAGTCCACAGATGGTAGTTTTGGCAGAAGCACTGTGTGCAGGGAAGGCAAATCCGTATCCAGAGTAAGTTCCATTCCAGTAAGAACAAAGCACTGCCCTTTCCATGATAGAAGTGGTCCAATGTAATCAACCTGCCACCAGGTTGCTGGCTGATCACCTTGAAGGATGGTGCCATACTGGGGACTCAGTGATGGTCTCTGCTGCTGGCAGATTGGGCACTCAGCAGTGGCTGTAGCCAAGCTGGCTTTGGTGAGTGGAAGTCCATGTTGCTGAGCTTATGCATAACCTCCATCCCTGCCACCATGGCCATTTTTTTTCATGAGCTCATTGGGCCATGAGGGGAGTGGCTTGGTAAAGAGGTTGACTGATTTTCACAGAAGGCATCATTCTATCCACTTGATTGTCAAAATCCTCTTCTGCTGAGATCACCCTCTGGTGAGCATTCACATGAGACACACATATCTTCACTTCTTTGGCCCATTCAGAGAGGTCTATCCACATACCTCTTCCCCATACCTCCGTGTCTCCAATTTTCTAATCATGTTCCTTCCAAGTCCCTGACCATCCAGCCAAACCATTGGCCATAGCTCATGAATCAGTATACAATCTCGCATATGGACATTTGTCCTTCCAAGCAAAGTGAACAATCAGGTACACTGCTCGAAGTTCTGCCCATTGGGAAAATTTCCCTTCACCACTGTCCTTCTGAGAGGTCCCAGACAGGGGCTGTTGCACTGCCACTGTCCACAATTGAGTGGTGCCTACATACGAACAGAACCATCTATGAACCAGGTAGGAGTTTTCTCTTTCTCAGTCAACTGATCATAAGGAACTCCCCATGAGGCCATAGGTACAGACTGGGAGATGGAAGGTAATGTGACAGGAGTGGAGACCATGTGCATTTGGGCCACTTCCTCATGCAACTTACTTGTACCTTCAGGTCCTGCTTGGGCCTGATCTCATGTATAGCACTTCCATTTAATGACGGAGTGCACCAATCCAGGAGGCAGATGACTATGTCTTAGACTGGAGTGGTGGCAGCAGAAGTGGTGAAAAGCCACAAAGATTTGATAGCAGATTGGTGTGGGATGTGAGAGAAAGAGGAGTCAAGGATGACTCCCAGTGCTTGCCTTAAGCAGTTGGATAGATGGCATTGCCTTCCACTGGGCTGGGGAAAGCAGGTGATGGACTTGTGGCATTTGGCCACATTCATTATTGTATTCTGAACAGCACCCCCAGTGGTTCATGAGGGGTATCAGCTGCTGGGATAGCAGATGTGTGGGGACAGACCTGGAAGGTGAGAAGTGATCTTTGCTGACTCAGTCTAGTACTTGTTGTTGTTGTAGTTGGGTGCCGTCGAGTCGGTTCTGACTCATAGCTACCCTATAGGACAGAGTAGAACTGCCCTATAGGGTTTCCAAAGAGCAGTTGGTGGATTTGAACTGCCAATGTTTTTTGGTTAGCAGCAGAGCTCTTAACCACTATGCCCCCAGGGCTCCATCTAGTCCCTTAGTACCAGTCTTTTCACAGCCAAGGATTTCTTGTAGTCTTTCTTCTCTTCCTCCAACCCTCTTTTTTCACCTCTCCCCACAACAATTACAATCTTCACAGCCTCCAGGTGAGTGGAGTCACTTTATTAATAGATAAAATGTGGTTTCTCTAAAAGTCCTAAAATATGTATTATAGATTAAGGTGAATCTGCTTTTTTCCACAGTTCAGTCAGGTTTGTACCAAAATAATCTATAAATCCTTGTAGAAGTAAATTGACATATTTAAGGAGATGTTCTCTTCTAGGAGGCTGGCTCACAGCCTGAGAACAGAGGTACTGATGCAATTCATTTTAACCCATGATTTAAGAAATCCACGTTGAAATATTTGATTTATGGGAATTTTTAAATAGCTATGTCTTGCTTTATATACTAGACCCATTTCAGAAGACTTTTACTTGACTGGAACTTTTTGAAATCAAGTAGTGTTACCCCATTAACTTCTGTGATTATTTCAGAGACACTTTGGCCCTATTTCTGAGCATGGAACAAGCAGAACTCATCCTAACTTGGGAGTAGGATGACCAAGTGTCTCTGTTTGAGGAGTTTCTTGGGATGAGGAACTTTCAATACTACAACGAGTACAGTCCTGGGCAAACCTGGATGGTTGATCACCCTCCTCGAGTGTAAAGAGACCTGGGATCTGGTCTTGGTTCTAATGAATTCCCTTGGGCATGACATTCAATGTCTTGAAGCCTGTTTCCTTTTGTGTGTAATGAGAGACAGTTGACTTCAAATTTCTTCCAGCTACTTTTTAATTGATAGGATCTGATTTCCCTTATACTGGGTTTTCTTAAGGCAAGGCATTCCTTGACTTAAACTAATGGAATCTCCAAGCTAGAGCATGCAACCTAAATTCTCTTGTTAAACATCTTGCTTCTTGAATTGGAATAATTTCAGTTTGAAAGGCAGAGTGACCCTTTGCTCTCAGAGAAAGGGCTTCCTTGCTGCTTTCACCCATAATGACATTTGTAACAAAGGGGAGTTTTTACCCCCTGGACATTCATCTATTTGAATAAGAGAACAATACTTGTTAAAGGACAGACTTAGGATCTTTGGTTGAACTTGACTCAAAGTTTTCAAAGTAGAAGTAGGAGTGAAGGTGGGGGCATGGTGTAAAGGCCTGGTCTAGTCTCTGAGTCTAGGACACAAGTCTTATAGAATGGCCTCTGGTTTCTTACTTTCCTAACAATTTTCAGTCCCTACTTCCCCAATTATTCCATGGTCCTTGATTTGCCCAGCAACATAATCAGAAACATTAAGCACATCATTATCTTCCAAAGTCCACAGCAGAGAAGTAGCTAAGACTGTTTTTATGAAATTGTAATGTGGCCGCTTGAACACAAACCCCAATTTCCTGAAGCCTAGCTCTAGTTCGAAGAATTGCCTGATTTATTCTAAAATTGAATTTTGCTGTCAGAAAAGCTGCCAATACTTATGCCAGCATTGTTATTTTTCTTTACATATTTCAGTCTTAGCTCTTGAGTATAAAAACCTCCCCCACCCCTTGCTTCCAAGAGTTGAGTTTCAACTGCGTGACCAGATTGTACAATTTTGCATGGGCTTAAGGCTTTGCAGGGAAGTGGAAGGTGCTGCTGCCTCATTGCTTCTTCTTGCAAGTGATAGATTTTCCCAGTAACAGGTAGATATGGGGAGAGGTTAAAGTATTCTAAAAAGTAGAAAGGGCTTTAAGAAGTCTCCTGTGCCATCTCTCTGCCCACTGGCAGGATTATATTCACATCATTCCAGATAAAAAAAAAAGAAGTGTTACAATGTCCCTTGGGAATAATTTAATTCTCAAGAGGGCCTTTTGGAAGGTCTTTAATTTCAGGCCAAGTCAGTCCACAATTCTAGAGGACAACACTATGTAAGAGGCATGGTTTTGAGCACTGGGGATACAGAAGTGAGAAAGGCAGGTGAATAAATAAGTAAATCAGTGATACATGCTATCAAGAAAATAAGACGGGGATATATGGTAGAAAGGCCTAGGGATGCCTTGGGGTTAATACATCTTGGGAGGGAATGGGCAAAGGAGAAAAAGAGGGGTTGGAGTTAGATGAGATCTGGATGATAGTCATTTAGATTTCATCCTATAGACATACAGGAAAGGTTTCTCAAATGTCGACCACAGTACATGGTAATCAATAATCCCTATCACACCTATATAATTGTACGTCTTATTTTCTTATAAGAAATTCCATGAGGTAAATATTGTTCCCATTTTACATATGAGAACACTGACATTCAGAAGGTCCCCCCAGTGACCTTGCCCAAGGTCACGAGGCAGTCAAGGAAACCAGCTCTTTCACATATTTTGGCTGTTTGACCTTGGGTCAGTCACCTTTGGGATCAGTTTGCCTATCTATGGATGGATGAGATGCCCTTAAGAGGCCTCAGAGACTTCAGAAGTTTTGAGTTTGAAATTCATCCTTACATTGTGCCCCTTCTAGGCCCACCAGAAGGAAACAGGATATGCATATGGGACCCTCTGGCTCATGTTATGAGATGTCTTCTCCAGTTGAATGGCAGTAAAACTGGAGGACATTTCCTCTCCCATAGGCCTGAAGAGAGAAGCACAGAGTGCTCCGAGGTGCCTGTTGAGGCCCTGCCAGTCTATTCTAGCTGTTCACGCTCTTGGGAGACCCTGCATTCCATTTGGTCCTTGTAATAAATGGGCACCCGCATGTTTACCTCCCCCTGCACTGCCATTCTCATTGTAGTGGGCTTAACACTGACCTATTAAGCTGTTTATTACAAGGTGGTGAGTTAAGAAAATCTTTATTCGTTTCTCAAAAAGTAGGTCAAACATCAAAATCTGCTATCGCATTATTTAATCTTCAGATATTAACTCCCATCTATTCTGCAACCTCCCCTGGGGAGCCTGCACTAGGAAGGGATGTTTTACAGCCAGAAATGTGTGTTTGATGATCTTTGCTTCATTAAGTTGGAATAGAGCCAGTCATTTGTTCTTCTAATAGATACTTGAACAACATACCATATATTAGTAGTCTGTTACAGTTTCTCTTTGAGGTACCTGAACAGTTAGAACTCAAGGCCTCTAGGCCTTCTCAACCTTTGCCCACCCACAGACCCAGGGGTAGGGAAGGGTGGGGGGTTTCTGGAACTATTTACAATGGATATGGGAGGACTCAGCTATCTTGGGCAGGACAATAGCTCTGCCTGAGGAAACTGCAGCACCCTTTCCTTTTGATGATAAATATTGAGACTTTTTCCTTTGTTCTCCATGATGTTTCAGAGAACAGAGGGTTGAAAAAATATATTTGATTATGAATATATGTATAAATATTTTTATAATTAAAATTTTAACTATACATAATTCATTATATATTGAAATATTTTACAGAAAAATTCTCTTTACCTTAAAATATTCTGTTTCCTTTTGATCCTTGTCAGTGGATCTTCCTTTGCAATCACCCTTGATTCAACTTGTTCCTCCCATATCCAACATGAGGAATTTCTGTCAACTCTTCAAAATAATATCCCAAATCCTATCACTTCTTACCACTTCCCCTGCTACCCTCCTGTGGCAGGCCATCATCATCTCTCATTTCAGTTGTTGCAAAAGCTTCCTAACTGGTCTCCCTGCTCTGTCCTTGCCTCTCTACAGTCTGTTCTCCCCAAAGCAGCTGGAACAATCTTTCTGAAACCTAATCAGATCATGCCATTCTCTGCTCAAAACTCTCCTAAGTTTTCCCATCTCATAAATTCGAGCCCTTGTAATGGCCCCCAAGGCCCAACACACTCTTGCCCCTCCTTCTGACCTCACCTCCTGTTACTTTCCTACCTCCTCCTTATAGCCACACTGGCCTTTTTGCTGTTCTTTGAACACAGAGGTGCATCCCTTTTCAGCACCTTTGCACTTAATGTTTTTTCTACCTGGAGCATCCCCACTTCTACTACCCACCCCTGGCCCCAGCTGTATGGTTTGCATCCTTCTTTCCTTACTCTGCTCAAATGTCACCTTCTCAAAAGGGGCTTCCCCAACTAGCACTCTTTCCAACCAATCCTCATTCTCTTACCGTGCTCTATTTTCTTCATAGTCCTTATCTTCACCAGTCACGTTTGTCTATTATCTGTCTCCTACCTCTGCCAGAATGTAATCTCCATTAGAAACAGAATCGTGTCTATTTTGTTAATTCTGTATCCCAGCACTCTAAAGAGAGTCTGGCACATCTAGGCATTCCTACATAGTTATTGTTGAATGCATGTTCATACTTGCATTTTCTTATACTGGAAATAAGCCCTTACAAGGAAAGGTTCTGGAGTCAAATTGCCCTAGCTTCTAAAACAGGTTCCTCTTGAATTACTTTGAACATTTTACTTAGTCTGAGCCTTAGTTTCCTCATCTGACAAATGGGACTTAAAGGGTTGCTGTGAGCAGTACAGATTCCATTTGAAGCAAGTACATTGCCTGGCACACAGTCGGTATCCAGAAAGTGTTTGCTATTGTTCTTTGTTTGCAGGCAGATGATCTCTGCTGTATAGAAGGTTGGCTAATGGGGGATGGTGGGTAAAATGTTAAGGTTGAGTCATAACATTGGTACTCAGTCATTCTTACAGAAATTAGTTTGTCTAGTTTCATTGTATATCAGAAGCTTGGTTTCCTCCCTGCAACTTTTCCTTTTAGAGGATGATCTGACTTGATTTAAACACCATCGGTGGAAAAAGCTTCCTTTCTTATCTAGCATATCCCTTTCCTTTTATGGCAGAAGACCCTGAGGCCTGTGCCTGTAGGTGCCTCTTCCTAGATCGCTTAGCTGGTTGGTGGCTGGCATGAAAACACAGGTCATGGCAACTTCCAGTCTAGCTGCCTCCCCTTTTAGAATAAACTTCCAAGTTTAATCCCAGAGTTACCATGCAAATCTTTCTCCCCCTCTTTTTCTCTTCTTTTCACCATTTATTTTAGAGCCAAGGGAAGAGTCAAAGTCTGAGTTACAGAGGTTTCAAATCTGTGACACTTGGGGTGGGGGTGGGAGACAGCTGACTGCTCTGGGAAGAAGCGAGATTTTCAAGTATTCTTGAAATCCGAGGTGAGAGGGAAGACTAGGACAGTGAGACAGAAGGAAAGAGAATAATTAACAGAATCGTAAAGATATGATGATTTATAATGGTATAACACAGTGGGTGAACTTAGAGATGGATCTGGGTGCTGAGACTTCATATAAAAGACTTTTTGGGGCCTGAAGTCTTTATTTTTTAATGTTGTTGTTAGCTGCTGTCGAGCTGGCTCTGATTCGTGGTAAAGCTTTGTACAGCCCAACAAAACATTACCCGGTCCTGGGCTATCTTCATGATCATTGATATGGTTGAGTCTATTGTTGCAGCCAGTGTGTATTTTGAGTGCCTACCAACCTAGAGGGCTCATCTTGTAGTACTGTATTGGACAGCATTCTGTTAGGATCTATAGGGTTTTCTTTGGTTTATTTTTGGAATCTAGTCTGTCTTACTATGGAAGCTCCACTGAAACCTGTTCACCATGGGTGACCCTGTTGGTATTTGAAATACCTGTGGCATAGGTTCCAGTATGGTAGCAACTTACAAGCTACCACAGTACCACAAACTGACAGACAGCTAGTGGTTATTTTATTTCATTTTTCATATTGTTGAGAATGTACACAGCAGAACATACACCAATTCAACAATTTTTACAATTTGCACAATTCAGTGACATTGATTATATTCTTCTAGTCGTGCAGCCGTTCTCACGGTTCTTTTCTGAGCTGTTCCTCCCCCATTCACATCAATTCACTGCCCCCTAAGTTTCCTATTTAATCTTTTGAGTTGCTGTGTCAATTTGATCCCATATAGATCTTAAAAGAGCACAATGCTCAAGGCAGACATTCTTTACTAATTAAGCTAAACTATTGTTTGGTTTTAAGCAGGATGTCGTACCAGTTTGAACTCGGTTCAGTCATGTGAAGTGAAATCAGAACAGACCCAAATTTTTACAGTTTGTATGTGTGTGTTTGTGTAAACCTCTTCTTGGGTTTTTATAATAATGGTCTCATACAATATTTGTCCTTTTGTGATTGACTTATTTCACTCAGCATAATGTCCTCCAGTTTTGTTCCTCTTACTCTCCTGTGCTGAGCTCCTTTTGTTTGTGGATTTTTTTTTTCATTTCTTTTGTTTTTGTAGGTTTTGTTTTTACTGAGACTTTATATTTTTCTTCTGTATTTTGATGAGTAGGTTTGTTAACTTTCTTTGTGGTTATCATGAAATTTACCCTTATCTTCCTAGATTTGAATCAGTCTATTATTACTTGGTATCGCTTGACTTCCTCTCCATTAGAAGGTTCTATATCTATACCGTTTATTCCTTCTTTTATTGTTCTGATGTTGTTGTCATTTACAGATTAACCTCTATGGTTCCCTTTTGTAATCCTTTTGGTTTTGCATAGTCCTTAAGAGTTCATTTCCTAGGTTGGTATCTGGCTAGTACAATCCTGTGTCCTATATTCAGCCTGTGGTCTGATATTGTTTGTTCTCAGATCCAAGGACTTCCTTTAATAAGTCTTTTAAGTTTGGTTTGGTTTTTACATAGTCCCTTAATTTCTGTTT
>NW_004444063.1:350516-356587 GCF_000243295.1 Trichechus manatus latirostris
TACTGGAAAGTCATCTGGTGTTTTATTTTGGATGCCTACTGGAACCATCCTGTCCTGTTTTTGTAAATGTTTTAATATTGTCTTTTGTATTCAGGGCATTCAGTAGTTATTTTTCTCATTTGTTGATTGTAGAATTGTTTGTTTCATCCTTTTTTTTTAAATTTGGCTATGTCTGAGCAGGCGGGCTGTGTGTTCTTTGTTGTTTACTCATCTGTGAGCATGATACTTTTCACTTCCTTCTCCAATGGGCAGCATCAGTCGCTCAGATATGGTACAGCAGGGCAGGTCTAGCTGAAGAGGAGTTGCTGGGATGGGTTGTTTGTGGCATTTACCAGGGTGGGTTGGTAATCAGTGTAGGGCAGGTTCCGGTAGACTGCCTGTGCTGCTTGGTGGTGTGATGTTAAGCTCATGGTGCAGGTAGGCAGGATGTAGGGGGGAGATTGTGATGTGTGGAGCTAAGATGGGTATGGGACAGAGGAGAGAGGAATAGGAGCCAAAAACATACAAACAAACAAAAAAGTGTGCTAGGGGAGCTTGCTGTTGGAGTGGAGAGATGAGAGACTATGAAAAGGAGAAAAACAAAATAGGGAAGAAGAAAAAGAAAAGAAAAGAATGAATACATAAAAATCAGAAAGGAAAAAGGACAGCAAAGCTCCCAGGGATCCCACCAGTATGGCTACAAGGTCTGGGGAAGTTGTTCCCAGGTGTTGAAGTACAGCCTGGCTAGGAGGTGTAGAGGTATTCAGCGCCAGGAATCCAGGGGACAGGAAGAGAAGGAAGGTATAGAGAGATGAGAAACTGAGTAATGAAGAAAGACAAAAAGGGAAAATAAGACAAAACAATTTTTTTAAAAAAGAACAAGAAAACCCCCCCAAAAAAAACACAAAAAAAGAAATGCCCTCAGGCATTCCTCTGCGTGTCTGAGCAAGCTGTGTGGGTAAGTCCCAAGCTGCACAGCACCGCCCAGTCAGAACGGGCTCCCAACTTGAGAAAAGAAAAAGAAACCAAACAAACAATTGGAAACAAACAAAGAAACAAAAGCCCTGGGATCCTACCAGTGTGGCAGCACAGACTGGAAAGCAGTTCCACACTCAAACGGAGCTCCACGGCCCCTTAGGAAGAAGCAAAGATGGCACATGCAGCCAGGTATTTGAGCAAAAGGAGGAGGAGGTGGTGAGAGGTAAGGAAGAAATCAAAAGAAGCAGAAAAAAGCAACAGCAGCAGCCAACAAATGGCACTCAGGAAGTCGGCCAGCGCGGGTGGGTGGACTCCAAGCAGCCAGTGCTTCCCGACCAAGAAACTGTGGCCACAGGAAGCAGAGGAGGCTGAGTGGGGGTGAAGAAGGGTGGGGGGTGGGAAAGCGTATATCACTGTTTACCAGTTGTTCTGTCTCCTGCTGGAAGCTCCGTGAAGCTACTTTCTCGTACCCTCATTTGCTGGTCTCTGATAGGAGTCCAAGATGGGGGATCTGTGCTGCGTCAGCTGATAGGGGACCTCTCCATGTTTGTCTCCTTGATCTCTGTTCTCTGTCAGTTTCTTATTCCATTTGGTGCTTGGCTGAGTTCTTTATCTCTTCATTTGATGTTTAGGATTTCAGGATTGCTGTTTTCTCTATTTGGCTTAGTTTTTCAGATCTTTGCTGTGGCTTCTGCCTAGAGCGCCATGTTGCCGGAAGTCCCGGGGGGCGGGTACGTTTTTGACCACTGATTCAATCTTTTCACTTGTTATAGGTCTGTTGAGACTTTGTATTTCCTCTTGAGTCAGTTCCGGTAGGTTGTATGCTTCCAAGAATTCATCCATTTCATATATGTTATCCAGTTTGTCACCATACAGTTGTTCATAATATTCTGTCATAATTCTCTTTATTTCTCTAGGATCAGTTGTAATGTCTCCTCTTTCTTTTTTTTATTTTGGTTATTTATATCTTGTCTCTTTTTTTCTTTGCCAGTCTAGCTAAAGTTTTGTCAATTTTATTGATATTTTCAATGTACCAGCTTCTGGTTTTGTTGATTCTCTCTATTGTTTTTCTGTTTTCAGTTTTGTTTATTTATGCTCTGATCTTGGTTAGTTCCTTTCTTCTGGTAGGTTTAGGCTTAGTTTTCTCTTCTCTTTCTAGTTCCTCAAGTTATATGTAGAGTTTGGTGTTGATTTGAGGTTTTTCTTCTTTTTTCATGAATATGTTTATTGCTATAAGTTTCCCTCTAAGTATTGCCCTAACTGTATCCCATAAGTTTTAGTGTGTTGTGCTCTCATTTTAATTTGACTCTAAGAAGTTTGTTATTTCTCTTTTGATTTCTTCCTTGACTCATTGGAAGTTTAATAGTGTTGTTTACTTTCCATATGTTTGTGTATTTTCCAGTTTTTTTTTTTTTTGTTATTGATTTCTAGCTTCATTCTGTTTTGGTCAGAGAAAATACTATGATTTCAGTCTTCTTAAATTTATTGAGACTTGCTTTGTGACCTAACATGTGGTCTATCCCAGAGAATGATCCATGTGCACAGGAGTAGAATATATATTGTGCTGTGGTTGGGTGAAGTGTTCTATCCATGTCTGTTACATCTAGTTGGTTTATAGGGTCATTCAGGTCCTCTGTTTTCTTGTTCATCTTCTTTCTAGATGTTCTGTCCACTATTGAAAGTGGTGTGTTGAAGTCTCCAACTATTATTGTAGTGCTATTTCTCCCTTCAATTCTATCAGTCTTTATATATTTAGGTGCTTTGATGTTGGGTCATATATACTTACAATTGTTAAATCTTCTTGATGAACCGACCCTTTTATCATGATAAAATGTCCATCTTTATGCCTTCTAATGGATGGTGGTTATTTTCAATATTGTTTCCTATGTTAGTAAATATTAGAAACCCAACTAAAGCTGGTTTAAGGAGAAATAAAATAAAAGAATATAATGACTCAAGTAACTGCAAAGTCCAGGGCCTGGCAAGATCCAAGGACTTAAATTACTTCTTCAGGACCTTGTTGCTCACCACCTCTCAGCTCTGCTTTCCTCTCCACTGGCCTCATTCAGCATCTCTTCCAAGATAATGGCCTGATTCTGGGCTTTCTTTGGTAACACCAGTGAAAGGAGCCCTTCTTTTTCCTAATTTAAAAAAAAAAACAAAAAACAAAAAACCTTTGCTGTTGAGTCAATTCTGACTCATAGCAACCCTATATGACAGAGCGTAACTGCCCCATAGAGTTTCCAAGGAGGAGCTGGTGGATTCGAACTGCTGACCTTTTGGTTAGCAGCTGAACTCTTAACCACTGTGTCACCAAGGCTCCTCTTTCCTAATAGTTCCAACAAAAGTCCTCAAATTTAGCCTCATTGGCTAACCTTCGGCCATGTGCCCATCCTGAACCAATCACTGTGGCCAGGGGAACTGTATGTTGTTTGGACAGGTGGAGCTATGGGCCGCCTCCAGAGCTAAGCTGTGGCACCTGCCCTTCTGAGCCACATGGGCTGAGAGAGAGGAGGAGGTGGTTCTTCAATGGAAAATCTGTGCTTACCTACTAGAAGAAAGAGAAAAGGATGCTTTTCTGGAAAAAGCTGCAGGTCTCTGCCCCATTTATTATGTCCTGATGTTTACTCACCTGAACATTTTCCTCTATGAAAATGGAAAGGTGCCCTATGAATGGTATGTGTCAGGTGAAAACACCCAGCCTTTATAGGAATATAATTATAACATATCACATTTTATATTTGTCCTACTATCTTACCACACACCACATGTTGGGGAATTGTACATGTCTATGGAACTTGAGTTCAACAAAGGATTTGTACCATCTGAATTACACTTCTACACACAAGATAGGATACATTAACTTAATTACTGTTGGATTCAATAACATAGGCCATTGTCCTGGGAACTTATCTTGTGTTGTACCCAGAGAGGGAAACTGGGCATCATTTCTAAAGGCAGTCAATTTCCAATTACCCATGCTAATGGAAGAACACAGCATGTGGAGACTCTAAATACAGTTTCTGTTTTGTTTAGGGAGTGGATATAATTTTTTTATTTTTCCACCTGAGTTATTTGTTTTGCTTGGGCTTAGGTAACACAAAAAGGAGTTTGCATTATCTGGGCCCGCTCTTTCCTTCCTTCCTTCCTCTTCTTTCTGGTTTACAAAATGTTAAGTGTATTTTATTTCATTTTTCAGATGTTAATTATATGTTTAACTTTTTATTTTGAATTAGTTTTAAACTTACAGAAAAGTTGCAAAAATTGTATAGAGAGTTCCCTTATGTCCCCTACCCAGCTTAACCTGATGTTAACACTTACTTAACCATAATACAAAACCAGGAAACTAACATTGGTACAAGGAGCCCTCATGGCGCAAACAGTTAAGTGCTCAGCTGCTATAAGAAAGGCTGGTGGTTTGAACCCACCAGCTGCTCCAAAGGAGAAAGACCTGGTGATATGCTTCCATAAAGATCACAGCCACAGAAATCTATGGGGTAGAATTACTTTGTCACATGGGGTGGTTATAAGTTGAAATAGACTCAAAGACACCCAGCTGTAACAACAACATTGGTATAATGCTATAAATTAAACTATAGACTTTATTTGAATTTCACCAGGTTTTCACTAATGCCATTTTTCTGTTCCAGGATCTCACATGTAGTTGTTATTTATTTATAGTCTCTTCCAATTTTTAACAGTTCCTCAGTTTGTTTGTTTTTTTTTATGGTCTTGACATTTTTAAAGAGTATTCATTGGAGGCGGGGCCAAGATGGCAGAGTAGTCAGACACTTCCGGTGTTCTCTCTTACAACAAAGACCCAAGAGGGAGGCGTGGTCAACATGGCAGAGTAGTTAGATGCTTCCTATATCCCTCTTACAACAAAGACCTGGAAAAACAAGCGATTTGATTGAATATCTGTGAGCCCTGAACAAGGCAAGGTTAAGAAATCCATCTGAGTGATACAGGAGAGGGAGACCGTTTGGAAAAGGTGAGGAGGGCCAGAGCCCCGACAGCGAAACTGCAGCTCTGGAGCCAAGCCGTCCGCGGTGAAGCAGGCAAACAGCTGTATGGTGTGCACACTCAGGAAGCAGTTTCCACATCGAGAGAGACCTAACAGCAGAGTTTCTGCTTGGACACTCTGAATCAGTGAAGAGCAGCTCCCAAGAGGCTAAGATAAGTACGTGCGTGCACCCTTTCACGGGGATTTAAAAAAAAAAAAAAGCCCATTTGGGAGAAACCTCTCTCCCTTTCACCTCCTCCCTCTGCGCTCTGCACCGGGAGTCTGCTGGGCCGGAAGTAGATCCCAAAAGGCACCCTGACCCATTCTCCCGGCCTTGGAGAGGGAACAAATAAGCTGCTGGCTCCCCTAGGCTAGGAACACAGGAACGGCACAGCTCCTTTGCTGGGCAGAGATATCAGGGGTCCTCAGACTCTGAGTGCCTTACAACCCTGTATAGATTTGTGGGGACCAATCTCAACAGCGTTAGTCCTCGCTGCCAACAGGGCAAACATCTGAAGTTTCACTTCAACTGCTTCAGCTGTGAACTGGCAGATTGTGACCCTCGAAACAGCCCTGCCCCTTAAGTAGGCACTTTCATCGATCTGCAGCAGGGGCTTGAAGACAGGTGGTACCACCTAAAGTGCCTAGTCACCTGCTACAGGAGTCCAACAAAAAGTGGTGCCCTCAAGTCTTTACAGCCAACAGCGTGGGGTGCTCATAGTCCGGCTGCAAAACTCACCTACCTACTCACCCTAGAGAATAGGGACCCACTTTCCTTTCAGACTCTCAGGGGCAGCCGTTGGCCCCCTGCCTGGCTCAGCACGTGATCCCGTACCACAGCCAGAGTCTAGTGCCTGCACCAATCACCCATGCCTCTCTAGGACTGGGGGTGAAAGCCTGCATCACACACTTGGTGACCAACTGCCTGAACACCCAAGCTGAACCCATATAGGAAAATTTAACGGACTCCTGTGTGCACATACTTAGTTACAGAACTAACTACCCGGTGACAGGATTTTAGAGATTCAAAGGTGTCAAAAATCAAACTAGAGACACGAGCAGCCTATTTGGGCATATAAAAACAAAACAAAATAAGAAGCTAGGTCTCACT
>NW_004444063.1:357167-358256 GCF_000243295.1 Trichechus manatus latirostris
ATTGTTGAAGATTTGTTGACAGAAAACTTCCCTGATATCATGAAAGATGAGAAGATATCTATCCAAAATGCTCATCAAACCCCACATAAGGTAGATCCCAAAAGAAAGTCACCAAGACATATTATAATCAAACTCACCAAAACCAAAGATAAAAAGAGAATTTTAAGAGCAGCTAGGGATAAAAGAAAAGTTATCTACAAAGGAGAGTCAATTAGAATAAGCTTGGACTATTCAGCAGAAACCATGCAGGCTAGAAGACAATAGGATGACATATTTAAAGCCTTGAAGAAAAATAACTGTCAGCCAAGAATTATATATCCAGCAAAACTGTCTCTCAACTATGATGGCAAAATTAGGGCATTTCCAGGGATTTGCAAAAACCAAACCAAAATTACAAGAAATACTAAAGGGAGTCCTACGGTTAGATAATGAATAACACCAGATAACAATGCAAGACTAGAACACAGGACAGAGCAACCAGATATTGACTCAGATACGGAAATCGAAAATACATCAAAGCTAAACATTGAAAATAGGGAAACAGATATCAATATGTAAAAAAGGATAATATTAAAACAAAAAAAGAGGGACTTAAAAAATGGAGACATTGATTTTCTATATGGAAGGGAAGTTAAGGCAATATAAAGTAATGAAAGACTGGTATAAACTTATAAAAATAGGGGTAAATCTTAAGGTAACCACAAAGGAATATAACAATCCTACAAATCAAAATAAAAAAGTAGAAAAACATAAGACCCAGCAAACACAAAATTTACAACAAAGAAAAAGATGAAAAAAAAAAAAAATACTAAAGAAAAACGACTCAGCACAGAAAATTGAGGAGAACAAAGAAACTGTGAACAATACACAAAAAGAGATATCAGGATGCCAGCACTAAACTCATACCTATCAATAATTACACTGAAAGTAAACAGACTTAATGCATCAATAAAGAGACAGAGAGTGGCAGATTGGATAAAAAAGCATGATCCATCTATATGCTTCCTACAAGAGAAGCACCTTAGACTTAAAGACACAAACAGGCTAAAACTCAAAGGATGGAAAAAAATATATCAAGCAAACAACACT
>NW_004444063.1:362902-364168 GCF_000243295.1 Trichechus manatus latirostris
AACGATGGGATGCAGAACTCAAATTCTAGTAAGAAGACCAGACTTAACGGTCTGACTGAGACGAAGCACCCCGGAAAGCATGGCCCCTGGTCTCTCTATCACCCCAGAACTAAAACAATTTCCGAGGCCAACTCTTCAGACAGGGATTGGACTGGAGTGTGGGACATAAAGTGATACTTGTGAAGAATGTGCTTCTTAGTCAAGTAGATACAAGAGACCAAAGGGGCGGCTTCTCTCCAGAGGTGAGACGGGAAGGCAGAGAGAGTTAGGAGCTGGTTGAATGTTCATGGGGAGTCAGGGGCGGAGGGGAGGAGTCTGCTGTCGCAGAATGGGGTGAGCGGTTGAGGTCACATAACAATGTATGAAAAAATTCTGTACGGGAGACTAACTTGAAATGTAAACTTCATTTAATTACAACAATAAAAAAAATTAAAAAAAAAAAAGAACAACAAAGACCCCAAAAAACAAGTGAATCGATTATACATGACAATCTAGGAGCCCTGAATGTCAAAGGTAAAGTTGAGGAATCAGATGAGTGGGAGGGGGAGGGAGAGATGGTTCAGAAGCAGGAGGAGTTGCCAGACCTGATCCAGCCGGAGCTGGCGCCCTGCGGCCAGATCAGCTGGCATGCGCAGTGAGGCAAGCAGTGGCATTTGGGATGTGTTTTCCATGTCGGGAGAGACCAAGTGGCAGAGTCTGCTCAGGCCTCCAGAGCCAGTGAAAAGCAGTGCTCAGTCAGCAAAAGATAAGTACATGTGTTTAAACTACTGCGTGGATCTAAAAACATTGCATTTGGGAAGAATCTCTCACTCATTTACCTGCCCCCTCCTGGCTCTCCACTGGGTCCCAGGTCAGCTACAGCAATTGCCACGTCCCCTGGGCCAGAAGACCCATCATGTTCCCTGAGCCATTCTCCTAGCCTTGGAGAGGGAATAAATTAACAAACAGGAAAAAATAATTTGCCAGCTCCCCTAAGCTGGGAACTCAGGGCAGACACAACTCCTTTTCCTAGGCACAGGCATAAGGAGTCCATGGACTTTGAATGCCTTCCGCCCCTTCATAGACCTGTGTGGACCCATTTGAACAGCACAGGACCTCATTAGCACAGTATATAGGGTATATACCTGAAGCCTAACTTCACTGTATCAGCTATATGGTGGAGTGGCAGGTTTGTGACATTTGACATGGCTCTGCCCATTAAGCAGGGTCCTCACCTACCCACATCAGGGACCTGAGGACTTGTGGCTCCACCCACACCACCTAGCC
>NW_004444063.1:364560-370741 GCF_000243295.1 Trichechus manatus latirostris
GGTGACATGACGTTAGAGCTTCAAAGGTGCCAATAATCAAACTAGCTCACATGAGCAGCCTATTTGGGCATATCAAAACAAAACAAAACAAGAAGCTAGGACACAGTAAGCAAACAAAAAATAAATAAATATAATAACTTATTGATGGCTTGGAGACAACAGTTAATATCAAATCACATAAAGAGGCAGACCATAATAGCTTCAGCAAACTCCCAAAACAAAGAATCAAAAAATTTTCTAGAGGAAGAGAACTTCCTGGAATTACTGGAGGTAGAATACAAAAGATTAATATACAGAACACTTCAAGAGATCACAAGGAGATCAGCAAAATGCAGAACAAGAAAAGAAACATGCAGACAAAGCAACGGAGGAAAATAAGAAGATTATAGAAGAGCACAATGACAAATTTAACAGGCTACAAGAATCCGTAGAGATACAGCAATCAGAAATCCAGAAACTTAACAAAAAAAAATTCAGAATTAGACTGCTCAATAGAAAGTCATAGGAGCAGAGCTGAGGCAATGGAAGTCAGAATTAGTGAGATTGAAGATAAAGCACTTGACACCAACTTATCTGAGGAAAAATCAGATAAAAGAATTTTAAAAAATGAAGAAACTCCACTAAGAATTATGTGGGACTCTATCAAGGGGAATAACCTATGAGTGATTGGAGTACCAGAACAGGGGGGATAACAGAAAATACAGAGAAAATTGTTGAAGATTTGTTGGCAGAAAACTTCCCTGATATCGTGAAAGATGAGAAGATACCTATCCAAGATGCTCATCAAACCCCACATAAGGTACATCCCAAAAGAAACTCACTAAGACATATTATAATCAAACTTGCCAAAACCAAAGATAAAGAGACTTTTAAGAGTGGCTAGGGATAAACGAAAAGTCATCTACAAAGGAGAGTCAATAAGACTAAGCTCAGACTACTCAGAAGAAACCATACAGGCAAGAAGGCAATGGGATGACATATATAAAGGCTTGAAGGAAAAAAATTGCCAGCCAAGAATTCTATATCCAGCAAAACTGTCTCTCAAATACGATGGTGAAATTAGGGCATTTCCAGATAAACAGAAGTTTAGGGAATTTGTAAAAACCAAACCAAAATTGGAAGAAATAATAAAGGGAGTCATCTGGATAGAAAATCAATAACATTAGATAACACCCCAAGACTAGAATACAGGACAGAGCAACCAGATATCAACCCAGATAGGGAAGTCACAAAAATAAATCAAAGCTAAAATGCTGAAAATAGGGAAACAGAGATGTCAATATGCAAACAATGACAACATTAAAACAAAAAAGAGGGACTAATAAATGTAGTCATAGATCTTTCATATGGAGAGGAGTCAAGGGGATATAAAGAAATAAAAGATTTGTTTAAACTTAGAAAAATAGGGGTAAATGTTAAGGTAACCACAAAGGAAAGTAACAATCCTACACATCATAATAATAAAAAAAAAAACAAAACAAGAAAAACATAAAGACTCAGCAAATACAAATTAACAACAATGAAAAAGATGAAAAGAAGATATATAAAGAAAAACAACTCAGCACAGAAAAGTAAGTGGAATAAAGAAACTGTCAACAACACACACAAAAGATATCAAATGACAGAACCAAACTCATACCTATCAATAATTACAATGAACGTAAATGGACTAAATGCATCCATAAATAGACAGAGAGTGGCAGAATGGATAAAAAAACACCATCCGTCTATATCCTGCCTACAAGAGACACAGCTTAGACTTAAGGAAACAAACAAACTAAAACTCAAAGGATGGAAAAAAAATAAATCTGGCAAACAAAAATCAAAAAACAGCAAGAGTGGCAATATTAATCTCTGACAAAATAGACTTTAAAGTAAAATCCACTACAAAGGATAACGAAGGACACTATATAACGATTAAAGAGTCAATGCACCAGGAGGACATAACCATAATATTTATGCATCCAATGACAGGGCTCCAAAATACATAAAACAAACTCTAACAGCATTGAAAAGAGAGATAGACAGCTCCACAATAATAGTAGGAGACTTCAACATACCACTTTCGGTGAAGGACACAACATCCTGAAAGAAGTTCAACAAAGACACAGAAGATTTAAATCCCACAATCAACCAACTTGACCTCATAGGCATATACTGAACACTCCACCCAACAGCAGCCAAGTATACTTTCTTTTCCAGTGCACATGGAACATTCTCCATAATAAAAAACATATTAGACCATAAAACAAGCCTTAACAGAATCCAAATCATCAAACTATTACAAAGCATCTTTTCTGACCAGAAAGCCATAAAAGTAGAAATCAATAACAGAAAAAGCAAGGGAAAAAAATCAAACACATGGAAACTGAACAACACCTTGCTCAAAAACTACTGGGTTGGAAGAAAGAAATTCACAGACTCAAATGAGAATGAAAACACATCCTACCAGAACCTTTGGGACATAGCAAAAGCAGTGCTCAGAGATCAGTTTATAACAATAAATGCATACATCCAAAAAGAAGAAAGGGCCAAAATTAAAACTTTAACCCCACAACTGGAACAAGTAGAAAGAGAGCAGCAAAAGAAGCCCTCAGACACCAGAAGAAAGGAAATAATAAGAATTAGAGCAGAATTAAACGAAATAGAGAATACAAAAACAACGGAAAGAGTTAACAAGACCAAAAGCTGGTTCTTTGAAAAGATCAACAAAATTGATAAACCATTTGCCAAACTGACAAAAGAAAAACAGGAGAGAAGCAGATAACCCGTATAAGAAATGAGATGGGTGATATCACAACAGACCCAACTGAAATTAAAAGAGTCATAACAGAATACTATGAAAAACTGTACTCTAACAAATTTGGAAACCTAAAGGAAATGGACAAATTTCTAGAAACTCACTACCTACCTAAACTAACACAAACAGAGGTAGAACAACTAAATAAACCCATAACAAAAGAAGAGATTGAAAAGGTAGTTTAAAAACTCCCAACAGAAAAAAAGCCCTGGCCCTAACAGTTTTACTGGAGAATTCTACCAAACTTTCAGAGAAGAGTTAACACCACTACTACTAAAGGTATTTCAGAGTATAATAAAGGATGGAATACTCCCAAACGCATTCTATGAAGCCAGCATAACCCTGATACCAAAACCAGGTAAAGACACCAAAAAAAAAAAAAAAAAAAAAAGAAAATTGCAGACAAATATCCCTCATGAACATTGATGCAAAAATCCTCAACAAAATTCTAGCCAACAGAATTCAACAACATACCAAAAAAATAATTCACCACGATCAATTGGGTTTATACCAGGTATGTGTACTAACTATTTAATGAGACACCATTTGTTCTGTAAACCTTCATCGAAAGTACAATTTAAAAAAGAAGTTCACGATATCAATATGTCTATTACTGGTGATGTTTTATCTTCATCACATGGTGAAGGTGGTTTCTACCAGGTTTCTCCACTATAAAGTTACTATCCTTCCTTTCATAGTTAATTAATAACTTGGGGGAGATACTTTGAGACTATGTATGCCGTCCTGTTTCTTTTCAAACCTTTGCCTGCTAATTTTAGCTTCCATCTGTGGGGTGGATCTTGTCTGCAACAATTATTACTGTAACATTTGCCTAATGCTGGTTTTCTATTTTCCTCTTCTACATTTAATTAGAATTCTACTACTATCCTCTCTCCTCCACTTATCTATTTATTAATTTATTTATGTCAGTATGAACTCACAGATATTTATTTTATTCTATGGGTTAAATGCAATGCTATAATATTTTATTTCTAAAATAGTTCCAGCCTTGGCTATTAGGAGCTTCTTCAGATTGTTCTTTTTACAAGTCTCATCTTTTTTGAACACTTTCTTACTTTCTGGCACTACAAAGCATTCTAGGCTCGTGTTTTATTTTCCTTGTCTCAACCCTGGAATCAACCACTTCTGAAGGAGCTCTGGTTCCTTTTATTGGACAATAGCATTTAGAACCAAGACCTGGGCACTAGGTGTTCTTTTTGCTACTGGGATGTGTTTTCTTCTACCCCCTCTCAGTGGACAAGGCTAGGAAATACACGTAACCCATGCACACACATATATCTATATTTCTCGCACAATGGACTGATGAATGGAGTAGCCATGATGGCAGAGATGAGGCCATGCAGGGTCCAACAACATTTTCTTTCACCAAGGCTGATTCAGCTACTGCTGCCACAGCAAGATGTTTGACCTGCCAGAAACACAGATCATTGCTGAGCTCCCTATATATCAGACCTCTTACAACTTGGAATGAGCCGTGTTTCATTCTGACTGGAACTGACACATATTCTGGATTCAGATTTGTCTTTCCTACCTGTAGTGGCTTAGCCAGCACTGCTATACTAGTGTCTGATCTATTGGCATAGGATACCTCATAACATTGCCTTGGACCAAGGGGCCTATTTTGTGGCAAAGGAGATATGGCAGTGAGCACCTTACCATGGAATCCACCCATCCTTTCATTTACTGCACCAGGCAGAAGCTTCTGGCTTGGAAGCAACTTTGGAATAGCCTCCTTAAAAGCATTGGAATAGCCTCTTAAAGGTGTAGTGGAGGTACCAGTTTAGAGATGATATCCTGCAAGGATGAAGCCATATCCTTCAGGCTGCAGTATTTACCTTAAACCAATTGCTATTTTATGGTCGTATGTCTTCAGTAGACAGGCTACATGGGTTTGCGAATCAAGGGATGGAAGAAGGATCACACTTGCTTATCATCGATCCCAGTGACCCATTTGGGGGAATTTGTGCTTCTTGTTTTGCAACTTCAGTCTCTATCAATCTGGAGATTGTGGGTCCCACAGGAAGAAAGCTTCCACAAGGGTACATAGTAGGAGTTACACTAAACTTAAAAATATGGCTGCTGCCTAATCACTGTGGGTTCCTCATGCCATAAGACCAGCAGGTACAGAAAGGAGTAATTGACACTTGTCATCATAAGAGGGTAGATGTTGCAAAGTAATAGGGTTAAAGAGACATATTTGCACTCAGATGATCCTATGTGGTCCCTTGGTACTTCCATGTCTGATTGCAACCATAAATGGGCAAATGCAGCAACTACAACCTGGTAGGGGCATGGTGATGAGGGGCTCATACTCCTCAGGGATAAGGGCCTGGGTCACCAACCAGGGAAGCCACTTAGCTTAATAGAAGTGACAAGTATCAGTCATGACCTTGATCAACTACAGTAGCAGTATGTCATACTTTTATATGTGGTCCTAGATATTGTGATCAGCCAGAATCCCAGAGAAGCTGTGCCTAGATGGAGTAACCTTTGCATGAGAAGCAAATGAATATGAGTGGTACCCCTTCTCAGGAGACTTACCCTTGGCAGCCATAACTGGATAAGTAAAAAAAATCCACACACCCCACTCTTGCAGCCAGCAGCCAATGACACAGAGGAAAAAAAGACCAGTCTTCAAGGGATACCAACAAGGGGGTACCAGTTCTATACTCCAGAACTTCCAGTGGGACCAGGCTGAAGCTGGTCTCCAGTGGACACCGCGCCCTTGCTTAGCTTTCTTCGCCTCGCTATCCTGCTGCCCTCGCTCCCCTTCTCCTCAGAGCACTCTCTCAATAAACCACTTCCTCAAGAATCCTTGTCTCAGGCTCTGCTTCTAGAGAACAACCTAATACTGATTGGTTGTTTTTATTAGTTAATGTCATGTTTTCCTGGCTGTCATTACTCTCAAGTAGCATGATGTTTAATGGCCATATAATAGTCCATCATATGAATGTAGCTTATTTAATGAGTTCTCTGATTTTAGACATTTAGGTTGTTTCCAAGTTTTCACTATTATAAGTAATGCCGAAAAAATATCATTGCTGATAAATCTTTGTAAACATTCTTAATTATCTTTTCAGATCAAATCCTATGGCTGGGATTGTAAAGTCAGAGGTTACAAGCATTTTATGGCTCTTAATATAAACACCATGAACTTGCCCTTCAGGAGGATTGTACCAGTTTCTGAGCCCACAAACAATGCAGAAGGGAAAATTCCATATATGTCAACCAGAGAAGGATGAATTTTTTTTTTTTTTTTTTAATATTTTATTGTACTTCAGGTGAAGGCTTACAGAACAGATAGTTTCTCATGTAACAGTAACACACATGCTGTTTTATGACATTGGTTAACAACCCCAC
>NW_004444063.1:378284-408000 GCF_000243295.1 Trichechus manatus latirostris
GATTGTTGATTCTCTGTTTGGCTTAGTTTTTCGGATCTTTGTTGTGGAGGGACGGCGTGGTGCTTCTGCCTAGACCGCCATCTTGCCGGAGTCCTCCTCTGTGTTTTTTTTTTTAATTTGTCAGAAGGATGAATTTTTAAAAAAATCTCCACAAATTTTATAGATGGTTTCTTATTTTAATGAGTTTTGTTTGGTTACTAGGCAGTTGATTTGTTTATAGTTTGGCCATTTGTATTTCTTTGGTGAATGGCTTATCCAAGACCTTTGATCATTTTTCCACTGATGTGCTCTTTTTCTCATTGATTTATTTGAACTTTCTTTATAATTTCCTGCTGTAAATGTAAAGGCATCACACATTTCCTCACTGGACTAGAATGCTGGGATAAAGATGCCATGGTCCTCTCCTCTCATTTTATAAGAGGAGAAACTGAGTCCTAGGAACAGCAAGGGCTAGAGCCCGGGCTTCGCAACTCCTAGCCTAGTGCTCTCTTGCCACCTTTTTCAGAAGTGAGGGGTGAGAAGAATCAACAGAATAGCAGCCTCTATTGACCAATCCCAATCCATAAGGAGAAATGAAAACACAGTTAAAATGAGGTTCCTGTTTCATTTAACATTGTTTGAACACTTAGTGTATGTCACATACTGTGCAAAGCACATACTGTATGATCTTATCTTAAAATTCTGATAGGTACGAATGTGCTGCCATTAGTATCTCCATCTTACAAATAAGGGAACTAAAGCTCAGAGACAGTGAACAACTTGTGGAGATCACACAGGTATTAAGTGATGAAGCTGAGATTCAAACTCAGGTCTGTCTGGTACCAGAGTATACACTCTTAATGAAGACTATACTGTTTAGGTTAAACTTTCACATTAAGAAGCCTTTGGAAGAAGAAGAAAATTACCTGCAGTGCTACCTGAACACAAGCACTGCTAGCCCCTGGTGCGTTCCCTTCCGCTCTTCCCTCCCCGCCACTACTGTCATTCTGTGCATCCAATTTTGTAACTTGATTTTCTTACTCTGTGTTTCTCCATGTTGCTGCATGGATTTTATAGCCACCATTTTAATGCCCTGTATAATATTCCTTTGTTGGGCAGATGCTAAATTCTTGAATTTAGTGTTCTCCCACTGAAGATCTTGAGAGAATTTCTGGGGACCCCTGCTGTCTCCCCTACAGTTCTTCCTGGCTTGATAATTCCTTTTTCACTTTATGCCTTGAGGGAAATTATCCAAATTGAACTTGCAAATTACCCAAGAATGTCTTTCATAGTTGTAGGCATCTGTAAATTACATGCAAATATGTTGTAGCCAGGCAAATTCTTATCATTTTGACCTTAAGAAAAATCTAGTGGAGATGAGCATGTAAGTAGTTAAAATTTCTTCTCTGAGCCTCAGTTTTTCAGTCTATAAAGTGGTGAACTGACGTGCTTATGTGAGGCTCATGTGTGAGACTTTAATAAGAAATTGCACCATAAATTGTAAAGCATCTTATAATAATGGCAGTTACACTGTCATCTAATAGTTATAAAGTGTTTCTCGTGCTGGACACTATGTGCTGTGAGTTTTATATACCTCTTAATCCTCACGACAGCCCTGTAAAGAAGGCACACCATTATTATCCCCATTTTACAGATGAGCAAATGGGCTCAGAGGGATTTATCAACTACTCTGAGAGTCAAGAGCTAGAAATAGGTAGAGCTAGTGTTTGAATCAAAGCTCCCCCCAGCCTTAGTGCTCTGTACAGTTACTGTAAATATGGGAGTTTATATTCTCCCATGGGCTCGTCAAGGCCCTCTGGACTGTCTTGCCTTAAGATGATGCCTGACTAGTGTCCTTCATTCCTAGGGGCTTGCGTTGGTTCAGTTTAGTGTGTAGAACTTTGCTGATCTATGTTTCATTTTGGGAGTTTTGGCAGGAAACATTTATAGTAAATTTGGCTTTGGTTGAAGCTAGTTCACTGGGTGGTTTTAGAAATCCTTTGATTTAATTCAAGCTCCAGGAAGACTGTTAATGCTCGGGCTTCTCTGGGGGTTCAGCAAACCAGTCTGGTTCATTTTTGTTTGCTTCCAAAGCCCCATGGCTTTGTGTGACTCCTCCAGCTCCAATTCTGCTCTCCTGTTTACAGCCCAGCTTGAAATCTTCTTAGAGAACTTTCTCCAGGATGAACTCCATCTTGCTCTGAGTCTTGGGATTCTTGCTGAGCTGGGGCCTCTTTCAGTAGCCTTGTCATTTGGGGCATGGCCAAGCTCTGTTGATCCTGCATTCACCAGCCTCCACTTCCCCAAAGATGTCAGCTTGCACCACGCCCAAACTGTGATATCCTTCTAAAGCAATGAGAGGGAGGGAAGCCCCTGCCACCCTATCTGGAATCCTTGTACGATGCATGGAGGCTGATGCCAACACATGGGTGTATTTCTCTTCTTTGAACACAAAGCTAATGAGGGAATAGAAAAAGAGCTTGGATGGCTTTTCTGGGAGAGGAAAAGAAAATTGTCTTCAAGTCTCTGAGGGCTTCTTATTTAGACAGCAGAGATCAGGTATGTTCATATTTCCCACCTTGGAATGTAATGTAAGGAGAAGAGAGGGAGGCAGCACTGCATCCAGGCTTAGACTACGGACTCTGGAGCCGGACTGCCTGGGTTCAGATCCTTTATAATCTTAAGTCATTTAACCTCTCCAAGCTTCAGGGTCCTTAGCCATTCTCCCAGCTTCTGGTAGCCTAGGTGTTCCTTGGTTTGTGGTAGCATAACTCCGATCTCTGTTTCCGTCTTCATGTGACTGTCTTCCCTATGTGTCTCTTTCCCTTTTCCTGCAAGGGCACTAGTCTTAAAGAGATCAGGTCCACCCTAATGACTCCATCTTAACTAGTTATGTCTGTAATGACCCTATTTCTAAATAAGGTCTCATTCATAAGTACTGGAGGTTAGGACTGCAACATATCTTTTTGGGGGACACAATTCAACCTATAACAACCATAAGATAGGATGACAGTGGCATTTACCTCAAAGGGCTGGGCGAGGAACTTGTAATTTAACAAGCAAGCATTTACATATCATTTATTACCTGTAAGACTATTCTGAGCACATTGTAAATATAAATTTGTTTAGTCCTCTTGATAATACTATGAGGTAGACATAGTATTATTTTATTGACTCTAAGATACATGCTATTTTAAATTCTCTGAAATTGGGATATATCTTCCAACTGATGGTGTCTTACAAACTTCGGGGATTGTTTTAGTTATTTGGAAAATTGGATGTTCCAAGCACAAGGATACCTGAGTTGACTGGGAACTTGCAGGAGCACCCACCAACCAAAAAAAAAGAAAAAAAAACCACTGCTGTCAAATCGATCTAACTCATAGCGACCCTACAAGACAAAGTAGAACTGCCCCATAGGGTTTTCAAGGCTGTAAATCTTTATGGAAGCAGACTGCCACATCTTTCTCCTATGGAGTGGCTGGTGGGTTCAAACCACTGAACTTTCAGTTAGCAACTGAGCATTTTAATCAATGTGCCACCAGCGCTCCTTTGTGGGAGCACAGAGGTGTAAAAAGAAGACGAGTTCTTTCCAGCTGAGCTGAGCAAGCTTGCCTCTTGTGCTGCAAACAGATTTTGAGGTCTTTTCTGTTAGAATAAGCTCCATGAGGGCAGGGACTTTTCTGTCCCTGTCCCTTGTTGTGTCCCCAGCATCATCTAGCCTGATGCACAGGGCATGCTCAGTAGCTGACTGTTGAATGATTAAATGAAGATTCTGAGTTTGCCTTCCCCAGCAGAGCCCAGGCCCTTCCTCCCCATCCCCAGTGACTTTTCACAAATGCAGTCTCTCTCTCCCATGATCCCTGGCCACCTTGTTAGACTTTGCTAGAGGATCCATGGCTTCAGTGTTTAGCCTGGAAGGGGTCAAGACACCACCTCACACTCATGTTACGAGGTATCTTGTAGCAGTCACTAACTACTACAAGAGGTATAGAGGGCTTCAGTATTCCTAGGCGAAGACCAAATACTGAAAGTCAAATACTATCTTATACTTTTATAATGACGAAGTTCCATCATTATTATATTAGTTTCCAAGGGCTGCTATAACAAAGTACCACAAACTAGGTGGCTTAAAACAACAGAAATTTGTTCCCTCACACTTCTGGAGACTAGAAGTCCAAAATCAAGATGGCAGCAGGGTTGGTTCCTACCGGAGTCTCTGAGGGGAGAATCTGTTCCATGCCTTTCTCTTAGCTTCTGGTGTTGCTGGCAAACCTTGGCATTCCTTGGCTTGTAAATGTATCATTCCAGTCTCTGCCTTCATTGTTACATGATATTCGTCCACTGTCTCTGTCTCTGTGTCTCTTCTTTTTTTATAGGGACGCTATCATATTGGATTAAGGGCCCGCCCTCTTCCAGTATGATCTCATCTTAATTAATTACATCTGCAATGACCCTATTTGCAAATAAGGTCACATTCTTAGGTTCCTGGAAGAACATGCATTTTGGGGGTACACTATTCAACCCAGTACAATCATCATGGACCATGAGTCACATAAAGCCGTTTAGTACCATGATTGATGAGTTAAAGTTGTAATTCCTTTTTGATTCATATAACACGATTGTAGATAATTAGTGTAATTTCCCATTTAACACCTTGCCCATTAAACTGTACATTTCATGGGAACAGATACTAAACTCCATGAGAATAGCATATATTGTACATAAATGAATTACTAAAAGTCCGTGTTACACAAAAAGGAGTATTTTCACTGCTTGAGGGAATTTAGTGCAGGAGGTGAAGTAAACACAGTGGGTGTGGTAGGAGATGGCATCAGTGGGGTTGAGGGTTGCAGTGGGTCCTAGGTGGGCTTTGACATCAGGCAGTCTCTGGTTCAAATCCTGGCTCTTCCATTTACTCACTGAGTGATCTGAGATAAGTTATATCACAACCCTGGGACTGAATGTCTTCATCCATAAAATGGGGCTTATTCTGGTACCTACTTCATCGGGGTTGTCATGAGGATTACATTAGATAACACATGAGAGGATATGTCCAAAATGCTATATGCATGTCAGCTACTATTGTTATTATTATACTACTAATAACTAATAATAATACTAATAATCAGCCTTCTACTGATTTTTTCCCCTGTAATCAGGATTTCCACCTCCTCTGCTCTGTCCCTGGGCAGTGTGGCCATTAGCCATTTCTGATGGTCATTTTCATTTATTTGTGATATTTTCATTTGCTGGGTTGCCCAAATGCCAGAGCTCTGCAAGGGGAAGAGGGAGAGAAAGCAAATAGGTATGTGTGTGGGGTTGGGGATGGCGATGGGGGATGTAGGGAGATGGAGCAAGCTTGGTTCTACTGAACACATATACTTAATAGGTGAAATTGACGAACTCAAAAGTTATAGGTCCTGCTGGGTGAGTTGTTTAGGATGGTGCCAAGAAATGCATCTATTTAGTTGCTCCTTATGTTGGGGGCCAGTGTATATGCCAACATCACCATCGAACCAGCAGAATAGCCCTGGGAGTGGCAAGATCTCATGCCATGCCCCATTGAGCCCATCTTGTATCTGTGGGGTGTTTTGGGGTTGACATATCTGACATAAACCTGGGAACTTTTTTGCCTCTAAGAAGAGAAGGAAACAAATGCACTGAGCCACAAGCATTCATTAATTCACCCAATATTTATTGTGCACCTACTATGTGCCTGATGCTTTTCTAAGCGCTATGGGCTCAGCGGTGAACAAGACAGGGACACAGCCCTTGCCTTTGTGGTGCTGGGTGTCTAGTGGGGAGATTGCTATTAAGCAATTATACAGCTGTGGTAGGCACCACAAGGTTGTGAGGATCAGGGGAGCCTTTTCTGAGGACTTTGAGTGGCAAGTGGAAAGCTGAGAGGCAGAGATCCTTATAAGGGGTTATGAGGAGTCCAGGTGAGAGGTGGTGGGAAAGTGGACTCTACGGGTGGTAGCTATGAGGAACAGTGGGTGGAAATGGGAATACTGAAAATGTAGACTTGATAGATTGGTGATTCATTGAAAATGGGGGCAGGGAAGGAGGTCAGAATGACACTAGGGTTTGGCATAGTGTTCATTTTTCTGAGGCGGGGACATGGGAAGGGAAGTAGGTTTGACTAGAGGATGCACATCAAGCATTCAGTTTTGGAACACATGGAGATGACATGTAGCAGGTATATGTAAGAGTTTAATGCTAGAAATAAACCTGGGTCGATGATGCTATCTCATTTAAGCTTCCAACATTTCTGTAAAGCAGGTATTAAAGGTACCTTTTTATTGGATGGATCCCAATAGGTGATTCTCATTCTAGCCAGCACAGTATCATAGTATCATGGAAAGGGTCCTACATCTAGAACTTTCCATTACTAGATCCATCTCTCTCTCTCTGTGACCTTCAACAATTCATTCAACTTTCTGTGCTCCCTTATCCTCAGCATAAAATGGTGATAGTTATGTTGCTTTAGACTACCCACTAGCACACGTTTGAGGATTCATTAAACTGAAAATGAAACATGTGAGACTCTTTGGAAACAAGAACTATGTTAAAACAAGGAGTTATTATAGTTGTGCATAAGCCAATGAAAAGCAGAAATACAGCCCTAAGGCTCTGTCTTGATTTTGGTCCCGGTGCTTCCCACAGCCGAATAATCTGACATTTCTCCCTTCTAGTGCTGGCTGAGCTGCTGGCACGTCTCCAGCTTCCAGCCTCCTTGCCCCTGCTCCAAGGTTACATCCTTTCTCAGCTCAGGCCAGATCCAGCCCTCTACACACCTGTCTGTGTTGCTGTGACTGCCCTTCCACCGTGGTGGGTGGTTACGGGGAAGATTCCAGTCGTGAAGTTGGAGGTTGGCCAAGAGCAGATGCCCTCTGATTAAACTGGGGACAGGTCCTCCCAGAAAAGCCGAGCTTGGAGCTGCAGAACAAGGGATTTAAGGGACCAAAAGAAATGTCTCTAGACTGTTAGGGTTTTCAAGCGTTAGGATGCATTAAGGGCTATGGATTTGCTTTATTCACCCATTCATTCATACCGTGGGTAAATACTTCTTGAGTGGCCACTAGACATCAGGCTCTGAGCTCAGCATGAGGATATAGGAGTGAAAAAGACAATGTGTTTTCCCTCTTGGAATTAATATTCATATTGTGGAAAGGGAAAGACAATAAACAAAGGGACAAATTACTGCTAAGGGAACTAACAGGGGCAATGATAGAGAATACTGAGGAGGCTGGGGTAGGGAGTGCTTGTTTTGGATGGGGTGATCAGGGAAGGCTTCAATGAGGTGGTGACATTTGAGCTGAGATCTGAGAGCTGAAAGGGAGTGGGCCTATGAAGAGCAGGGAAAGGAGCATCCTAAGCAGAGGGTGCATACAGTGCGCCAGTCCTGATGTGAGAACATGCTTGGCATGTGCTTGAAACTGTGGCAAGGAGTGTAGGGGGCATCTAATGAATGAGTGGGAAGGAGCCAGATGATACAGGGCTTTATCAGCCATGGGAAGGCATTTGGATTTTTGTTTTAGTGTCATGGCAAGTCACTGAGAGATTGTATGCAAGGATGTGATTTCTGTTTTAAAAGATCACTCTGGGTCCTGCGTAGATAATAAATTGGAGGGGAAAGGAAAAGATCAAGAAACTAGTTAGGAAGCCACTGCAGTCTTCTAGGTGAGAAGTGATAGCCAAGTGGGACAGGTGGTGTCCATGGTGGTAAAGCAAAGTGGACGGATCAGAGAGGTGTTTGGAAGTGGAATGAACTAGACTCTCTGATAGACTGGAAGGGAGGGGTGAGGAAAATGGGGGAAATGAACATGATTCGTAGTTTTCTGGCTTAAGCAGCCATGCGGAATGGGGACACATTGACTGTAATAGGGGTGACTGAGAGTACAGGTTCATGGCGGGAAATCCAAACTTCTGTTTTGGCTTGGTAAAGTTTCACATGCCTGCTTGACACCCAAGTGTAGATGTAAAGAATGAAGTTGGATACACGGTTGGACGTCATCAGACACATCTGCTGGGCTTGATATGCAATTGGAGAACCATCAGCGCAGGGCTGGATGGAAGCCCCTAGGGAAAGGATTTAGACAGAGCAGAGAGCCCAGGCCTGAGCCCTGAGGAGCTCTGGTGTGTAAGGGGGAATAAGAAGTGGAGCAGGAAACCTGGGGGGAGGTCACCATGGGAGCCTAAGGACAGCTGCTTAGAGGTCAAGCATGGGAGGACCGAGGGGTGCTCACTGGGTTTAGTGACTTGGAGGTGGTTACTGATGGTGACAAATCATTTCAGGTAGTTGGTGAGGATGAAAGGCAGATTAGAGTGGGTTGAAGAACAAATTGAGGTGAGGAGGCAGAAATGACAAGGGGAGACAACTCTTTGGAGAAGTTTTGGTCAAAGGGGGCAGAGAAATGGGGAAGTATTGCTTACTTGGGTTTCTATGAAAGTAATAAACATTGTCTCCATCATTTCTAAACTTTTTGTCCACTCTGACATATGCAGCACATGGTAGTGAAATACCTAAAACATATGAAAAAGTAAACCAGGATGGCATGCAGTTCCCAACATAATAGCTTTTCTCCTTTTCAAGAAAGCTTTGAGGAGTGCCAATTAGTCAGAGTAATACAGGGATAACCATGACTCTGCTGACATTTTAAAGAAAAATCATAATCTAACTTTCATACATTAAACTATTACATGCAACCAAATTATTTACAGTACAACTTACAACTGATCACATCACACATATCCGGGCATATTGGCTGAGAACTGTGGTTCCAGACCATCGGTGGACGTCATTCATTCGTTCACCAAACACTTTTTGAGCTTGAGCTCTGGGCACTGGGGAAGCAATGGTGAACACGCCAAACATAAACTCTGCCCTCACAGAACTCACAGCCAAGTGAGGAGGACAGATGTGGAGTAAGTCATTTTAAGTGCAGTAAACTTACAGCCAGAGAAGCATCGCGTTCTCAAGAGGTGTGTCATGAGGGGTCCTGGCCTGGTCCATGGGCTCAGCAAAAGCCTCTCCGAAGAAGTGAGAATGAGTAAACGGGGAGATGAATTAATGAGGCCTGTGTGGGGGTAGAGGAGCTCTGGTTGTTCAGTGGTGAAAGCGCTCAGCTGCTAACTGAAAGATTGGCGGTTTGAATCCACCCGTCACTCCATGGGAGCTTCTGTAAGGATTTACAGCCTTGGAAACCCTATGGGGGCAGTTCTCCTCTTTCCTATAGGGCCACTATTAGTCAGAATTCACTCGATGGCAGTGGGTTTGTGTGTTGTGTTTGTGTGTGTGTATTGGGTGTAGATGTGGAGAGTGGCCAGGCAGGTGTAAAAGCCCAGAGCAGGAGTGAGCCCATCTCTAGTGAGGTCCATACTCAAGGCCAGCCTGTCCAGGAAGTCAGGGAAGGAGGAGGGAGTGGTGTGAGATTGGCCCACAGAGGCAGGCAGAGGCAGCAGGGCCTGGGGCTCTAGCCAGAAGTTTTGGTCTTTATCAGGAAAGCAACATACAGAGTTTTAGGTGTGTTTGTTGAGACAAGAGGGCTCATAGTACAGCCAGACTTGTTCTAAAAGAGTGCTCAGGTAACTGGGGGAGAATAGGATGCGGTGGTATGAGATAAAGATGGCAGGAAGAACAGGTGTCATCTGTCCACAGGCAGGGGACTGGGTTAAGTCCCTTCCAGCCCTGTTTTATCAGACATGGCTGAGAATTTAGAAAGGGGCTGAAGGGGGGTGGCCAGCTTCCTGCTTCTCAGTGTCCTGTCTCTGAAGCCTGTTTGCAGTCTTCTCTTTCCCATCCCTTCCCTCCAGGAAAACCCAACAGGTTTGCGGTGGGGCCAGTCCCTAAGGGATGGGGACAGGCGCAGACAGGAGGCTTTTCTGTAGAAGAATCCCAAGAGATACCTGCACACAGGGTCAATGTGGGGACACATGGATGTAGAAATGGTAGAAATGGAGACTAGAGGGGCTGTCTTATGGGACGGACAGCAGTAGCTTGATGGGGAGTGGGGATACAGAGACTTGGATGGGGATACTCCCTGGGAGAGGCAGTGCAGAAACTGACCCACCTCAGGAATTGGCTGGGCAGTGGTTCTCAAACTTAGCATAAAAGCACCTGAGGCAACTCATTAGAAGTGCATAGTCTTGGCCTCCCTCCTAAGGAGTGACGATTCAGCTAAGTCCGGAGTGGGAGCCAGGAACTCCAATTTTAAGAAGCCCTCTCCTCTCCCCACCAAAGTGATTCTGATTTAGGTGGCCCACCTTTTGAGTATGCCTCAACGCTGGCTGGCTTATTTGCCTTATATCCTCAGTCCCCTCAGCTATCTTTTACTAGCTTGGGCCTGTAAGTCCGTTTCAGCCCCACATTAAGAAAACCAAAACTCTGAAGGCAAAATGGTAGTGACGGGCAGCGCGGGGCCGCCAGGGGGCGCCAGAGGCCTCAGCTCGAGTGCTCGGGCTCCTCCACCCGCCGACGCCGCGCCCGAGCGAGCGAGCGGAGCCAGAGCGCTGTGGGCTCACAAAGCGGCCGGACGCGCAGCAGCGGCTGGTGGCAGGAGCGCAGGGGAGCAAGCCGGCGGGCCAGCCTTTTCTGCGACCGCGCCACAGGAGCTCGAGCAACTCCGACACCGGGACCCGGGCCGGCCCCCAAGGTACATGTCCGCAGAACCCTGCGCCCCAACTTGACGTAGTTGGGATCTCCTCGCGGCCACCCGGGGGGCTGGGAGGGTCAGGGCCTGGGGGCATCTCCGCGCGCCTCCAGTGCCGCCAAGGCCTCAGGGTGGGCAAGCGGAGATCTCTTTCCTTCGCTGCAGCCCGGAAACCCCCAGCTGCGCCTCCTTCCCCCCAGTTCTTTCAGAGCCGAGGCTCGGAGCCCTGTTTCCCCCTCCTCTGCCCCAAAGCTGTGGGCACCGTCTATAGGAGGGCGGCTTGCGGGTAGACGGCTCCCGGTTTTTGATTCGAGAACAGAGGTCTCTGGGGCATCTGAGAATTGGTGAGAGGGGTCCTCTGTAGTTTGACAGCAGCCCCCTAATTAGTGACGTAGCCTCATTTGCACCTGACCCCTATTTGTGAGAGGGGTCCCTAGGTCCCTAGATCCGCGGCGAGCGCCCTAGGTGTGTAAGGGGTGACCCTGTCCCCGCCTGTGAGAGACCCCCGCCTCCCATAGCTGGAGCCCGTCTGGAGGCTCTCAGACGCCTGGGTGCCTGGCGAGGGGCCTCCTGGCTCACGCCCCCGCGTGCCCCCTGCCCCCGCAGATGCCAGCAATCGCGGTGCTCGCGGTGGCGGCCTCGGCATGGTGCTTTCTCCAAGTCCAGAGCCGGCACCTGGACGCTGTCGCCGGAGGCGCGGGCCCCAACAACGGCAATTTCCTAGACAATGACCAGTGGCTGAGCACTGTCTCCCAGTACGACCGGGACAAGTACTGGAACCGCTTTCGAGACGTGAGTACCGCTACCAGAGGCCCTCCGGGGCTGGGAAACCTCTTGGAAAGGGGGCCTTTGAAGCAGGGTGGGGAGGGCGACTGGTGCAGTCCTCCCACGGGCGGCTTGTCTGCCCGTGGTTCCTGGGCTGCGTCTTGCCTGAGAAGAACTTTAAAGAGAACTTCGAGGGCTTGCTGCTTTTGCCTGTTACCTGTGGTTCAGGTGTGTGTATTTGTAGGACTAGGGGGAGGTAATTGCGCTAAAATATGGCATGAACAGCTGAGCAGCTCAGTTCCTGAGAGATGGGCTCCCTAAGCTCTTGAGTTCTAACATTGGTGGTTGACTTTGCCAAGCCCCCCAGAGAACCTCCCCTGCAGCAGGAGGAACGATTTAGACCATCTCTAGGATGTGTCCGAGGAATCCCTGCTGGAGACGTTAGGTTAGGGATGAGCCCAGGTCATTTACTAGATGTTCCAAGTATGGAAGGAGGCCTGTGGGGGAGGGAGGGTCATGGCAGTGGGCCTCATAAAATGTTGGGGGGCATGGTGGTTTGGACCCTTGGAGTCTTTAGGGGAAGAGGAAGGGAGCAGGTATCACATGAAGCTGGTCTCCTGTTCTGAAAGGGAGTCTGGGTGGCAGAGGATTGCTCCTCTAGGGGAGTCTTGGGAGGGGAGAAGGTGACTGAGTGATTCCTGGGCACCCAGAAGCACATATGCTGCCTTTTTTTGCCCTGGCTACCGATCCACAGAATGTAGGGCAAGAGACACCTGGCTCAGAGCCCTTCAGCAGATGGCATCCCCTCTGTCCTTGTGGAAGCTGTTGCCAGCTCCTTCACAGGGTGCCCCAGGTGGCTGGGGCTGTGTCCTTCTTGGTAGGAGACTAGAAAGAAACTTTTATCGTACTTAACATTAGGAATTCCTGACCCTAAGAGGGATCCATACCACAGAGTCCCTTGTTCTTGTCACAGGACATGATTTACAGGGTCTTTGAGCGGGGAGATGTGTGAGGCTACCTTTCCTGCACTGGATTCCTCTTAGCCCCATTCCCGGTATCCCCAGCCCTTGTAAGGGAAAGGGTCTAAGAGTTGAATGAATCCTACATGTTCTCTTGTACTTTTTAAGCTAAACAGCACCCCCTCCAGGTCCCTTTCCAGAGGAGCATGGTTCTCTCTCCTCCATCTGCTTCCCTTCCCCTCTAGTCTACGGTGGACTGCTTCTCTTTGAAAGGAGCTTTCAGACACGTTTGATGAACTTCTGCAGTTGTTTGGGATCTTCCTTTTGCAGCAGATATGTCCCCCCCGCCCCAATAATATGAGACTCCTGCCATACTTTCCCCCGTCCCTGACATGCTGTTAACTGTGTTTGATTCCCTTTTTGCTCAGCCTGGAAATGTGGCTTGTTTAGTGTTCTGAGGAGCCCTGCACGGGCTGTTTTTGCCTATGGCTGAAAAAGGTGCCCAAATTGCAGTGCTTTCATTCAAGGACTCACATGGGGTGGAAATAATGTAGTGTGTTTTTTAAAATTAAATCACTACATTTTAAATAGAGTTGAGGGGCAGGACAGATGCTAAACACTGGTAGAGATGGAAGGATTGGGTAAAGGGCCATCTTTGCAGATGCCTTGATTTACATGGTAGCTGGGTAGGATTGAAGGCACCTGTGCTTGTTGAGGCTGGCTTGTGGAAAGTTTTACTGTACTTTCGTGCCTATTCAAGGTTTTTTAGTATCATTGTATCCTAAGTATGACATTCTTAATTCCTGTTCAGGTTTCGATTTTTAAAAATTGAGCTCCTCTTCATTTCTTGGCTTTCTTGAGAATGGAGATGTTTTTCTTTAATCAGGGGATCAGTGTTTCTCCAAACTTGACTCATCATGAGGCTCACCTGAGGTGCTTGTTAAGCACTAGCACCGAGGCTCCTCTCCTGGAGATTCTGATCCCATGTATTTGGAGTGAGTCCTGGAAATCCATATTTTCGACAAACATGCCAGGATATTGCTATGATGCTTGGGAAATACTGCCTTAGATATTGTAAAAATGTTCAAGGCTTAACACAAAGAGAAAAGCTTTTATGTTCGTATTCATTGTTTTCTGTAGCAATTTTAGGTGTTAAACTGATATTTTGAGCAGCATATATATATTTTTAAATGATCATTTAATCTAGCATGCTATTAAAACATCTAAATTATTTAAAATATTCCAAATATCCTCAACCACTTTATGTTTCATGGATTCTTCTGATGAAACATTGGCTCAGCCATACTTTAATGCCATTAACCTTCTTAAAGTGCTGTGAAACTCAAACCAGATGCTCTTTTAGGGCAAGTCCAAGTGTCTACAGTTGGATCATTTACTTGGAATAACCACAAAACCTGGGTCCCCTGGGAGCAAGGAGTAAAAGGCTGCTTCTAAAGAAACTGGCTATACAATGGACAAAGCCCCATTTAGTGTTGCAATTGCCTAGCCAGCCTGATCATTTTCACTGAGTCAGGTCTTGCTTGAGGTTGACAGAACCCCAGCTTCTTGGCTGTTGTTTTGTTGAAGCCACTAATAACTTTGAAGGGCTGTGCCCTGAGATTACTGTTATGATGCTTGTCAATTTTTGAAAGTCACTGTGAAAGAAAACTTCTTGCACCCCACCTCCCCTCAATTTGTCTTTTTTTGAAATTTGCAGGAGAGATATTTGGAAGTGATTTTTGAACTTTGAAAACTGAAAGCTAAGGGCTCCTTGTGGAGAGTTGATGGTACCCATTGGGTGTTGTTGCTGGGCCAACTTTGAAATCAAGATGATGGTGGGATGTGTGCTCCATGCTCCCCTGGTTGTTGTGTATGCCGTTACTTTGCCAGTGATGACCTGAGAGCATCTACTTAAAATTTTGAAGTTATCCTACTGTTCTAGGTACACAAATAATTACTATTACTTTCCTTCCCGAAGTAAAACCTTCAGGAGTACTTCATGGCAGGAGAAATATGACAACATTCGGATGATTGTTCCTAAATGTATTTGCGGTCTGTTAGATTTGTGATTATTCTTTTATAAATACTATCATTTGGGATATCTTAGACAGATGGAAGCCCAGACTTTTGCACAAATACAGTATTAAGAAGGAGGAACTGAAGACAGATGCTTGTATTAAGGTGTATAATAATTTCCTGTCTCCAACTGTTATGCGTTTAATTCCTCCATAGCTTGGGCTTGAGAAGTCAAGATGCCACAACGTTTCTCCCAACTTCTCTGAATCTGATTGGGCTTTGGCTTTCCACCACTGTTATTATCAGATTTCCTCTGTTTATTCTTTCATTCATTTGTACATTCATTCATTCCCACAGATATTTTACTGCCTACCATGTGCTAGGCACCAGGCTCAAAGCTGAGCAATAAAAATAAATGTGACCTCTTCTTTCATGTAACCTCTTTATTCACTGGATGGAATCCTTTAATTTACTCTGCCACACATTTATTTCTTATTCTATTTTCTTTTAAAAAATGTTTTTTTATTATTATAAAAGTAATATGTGCTGGTTGTAATTAAAAAATTAAAACATCACAGAAATAGAATAATAGCTAACATTTATTCAGCACTTAGTGCACCAGACATTGTTTAAGGTAGTTTACATATATTATTCTCAGTTAATATTCATAACAATCCTATGAGAGAAATACTACTATTACCCCGTTTACTGGAGGTTAAGTCACTTGCTCAAAGTTACAGAGCCGGGAAGTGGAGGAGCCTGTACTGGAACTAGTCGGTCTGACTTTGGAGTCTCACTATATACTGTAGCCAGGCAAGAGTTGAATGGATTTTGGTTGCCACTCTCCACTGATAATCACATTGCAAGTCTTTCCTGCTTTATGTCAGGGTAATCAGAGGAGAACCTTAGGTTAAGAGAAAGTAGAACAAGAAACCAGGTGGACACAGCTTATTGTGGAGTCACGTTAGGGATTATCGTCTCCTAAAGGCTTCTGATTTGATTAAAATAATATTGTTGCTTACACCAACATGACATTTTCTTTCTCTTGCACACATGAAGCTAGTCCTGACATTTAACTCCAGGATAATTACCTTTAGCAGGCCTGAAGAATCAGAAGTATTGCCTTGGCTGGCATTTATCTTACTCTGGAGTGACCTGAGTTTGTGATTCTAATGGGACCACAAGGCCCAGCTCTCATTCTTTTTGCTTCCAGCTCGTACTCTTTAGCATTTGGTGGTCTCTGTAGCACATCTGGGGTGACAGCAAGCATCTTATCCGCTCATTTGATCTTAACATCTCAGCTATAATGAGTTTCAAGGGCAAGCGGGACTTATTGATAAAATAGTGGCTGGCTCAGTCCATGGGGCTGGAGACAAGAGAGGTGGTATGACTTAGTGGATCAGTCATTGATCTGTCTCCACATCAACTCTGTTTGTAATCGAGACCAGCAGAAAATCATTTTGATTAAACAGGTGCAAGGAGACTTAAATGAGTTTGTGATCCTGTCTTTAATGAACCCACTATCTTAAATCTCCTGTACTAGATGACCACTGATAGAAATAATTATTTCACAGGGGTCATTATAAAGGGACAGTTTAAAAGTTGATAGGCCTATGACCACCCTTATATTCTCTGTCCTTACCTTCAGTTTGCCCTTGCCAGAGAAAAGTTAGTTCATGCCTGGAGAGGATAGTAGAGCTTCTTATCTCAGTTGACCTGCTTCTTGTCCCCACAAAGCCTGCCCCTACAGATTTCAACTGAACTGGATTGCTTGGAGGACAAATACTCTCCTACACGCTAATGAGATTTTGAGTGTATGTCTCCATAGATATGGCCCCAAATAGCTTACTGGACCTGTCTAACTCTAGCTAGAACAAATGACTTAATACTAATGTGTAGATCGGGATGTAGATTTGCCTGCATATAGCAGAGGCCCCACATAACCATTGCTTAAACAAGATAGAACATAATTTCTCTCATATTAAAGTCTGACTGGTATGGTGACCCTGTTCCACAGACTTCCAGGGGCCCAAGCTCCTTCCATGTTGTTCTACCACCTTGAAGGTGTGACCCTAGTCCATGGGTCTTAAATAGCTCACCAGCCTGTCCTCCTTCCAATCAGAGTAAAGGGAGAGGTGCACAACTCGGAATTTGTACACATCACTTCCTGTTTATTATTCTGATGGCCATTTATTCAATTAAAAGTTGTATTACTGTGCAGGATGGGATGAGGAGATGGAGGGGATGGAGAGTTGTTGTATCTGCCCCACCCAAGCAGAGTTTCTCAACCTTGGCACTATTTTTGTCATGGCAGGCTGTCCTGTGCATTGTAGGATGTTTAACAACATCCCTGGCCTCTACTTACTAGATAGCAGTAGCATCCCCACCAGTGGTGACAACCAGAAATATCTCTAGATATTGCCAAATGCCCGCTGGGGGGCAAAATTTTTCCTGGGGAGCAGAATCTACCTTGGCCACATGCCCTCCGAAATGTTATTGGTTTGCAGCCTCTACTCTCACTCTTCTCCAAGATGCCTTAGAGCTTCTGGCTTCTGTGTTGCTGTCCATCTTGGACAGTAATGCTCATACCCCCTTTTCTCCATACTTTGCTTTTTTTCCCTGTGAATTTCAGTTTGTTACCCATTTCAAGGTCCATCTCAAGAGATCCTTCCAACTAAGTAACTTTTTCTGACCCCAGCTCCCAAATTGACACGTGAAGTAGAGATGCAAAGCATGGGCTGTGAAGTCAGGCAGATCTGGACTTGAGTTCTGAATCCATGCCTGTTTCATATAGCTCTTGTTAAAAGTAAGTCAGATTATTTCAATTTCTTCCTTATCCTTCTGCATGAATTGATCAAATTGCGTACCCTCTTAATACCAAGTCTAGTCATTGAATGTAATGTTTACAGTAGGAATGGTACCTATTGCCAGCTCCTAAAATCTGCCCCCTAGCCCCAGCCTGGGGGCTCAAGTTCTAGATACTCCGATCTTCAGGATGGATGTGGCTATGAGGGATATAGTTTGCATGTTCCTCCTAGACCAAATCTTGGCTGCTGTGTCCCTGACTTGTCTGTTTGTTTGGAGAGTTAGATCTCAGGGTACCGTCTGAACAGGCTGGAGGTAGAATGTCATCCACAGCAGACCCAATCTGGGACCAGGGCCCAGAACTCTTATAGTGCATCTCGTCTTTCCTTGCCAAGACCTTGCTCTGGCTATTGAAACAAAGCTAGCTTTTCTGAGACCATTACATCAGGAATGGTCTCTTTTCACCCATCTCCCATCCTACTGTCCTCATGTTCTTTTATTCATAGTACCCGAAACCCACTGCCATTGAGTTGATTCTGACTCATGTTGACCCCATAGGACAGAGTAGAACTGCCTCATAGAGTTTCCAAGGCTGTAAATCTTTACAGAAGCAAACTGCCACATCTTTCTCCCACAGAGTGGCTGGTGGGTTCGAACCACTGACCTTTCAGTTTGCAACTGAGTGCTTCAACTACCGTACCACCAGGGCTCCTTTTATTCAAAATACCCCCCCTAGAAGGATGGGAACCTAATTATTAGCTCAACCATTTTATTTTGCTTGAGAAACAAAGTAATATTAGAAATGTAAATTTTTATAATAAATTATTTTGGTTTCATTTATTCAAATATAATATATTCAAAACAAAAAAAAACACTCAATATCTAAACTTGAGCACGTTCAGAATGATTCATTTACCTTTTGTCTGGTGAGGTGACCGCATGTGTACCTTAGGAAATTCCTCAGACCTAAGCTTGCACTTGGTCTCATCTCCCCAGGTAAGATAATTATAAACAAAAGAAATTTTCTGGGTAAGAGATAATTTCTCCAAGGTTATAAGTATTATTTTTTACCATATTTCATCCAGTATAAAATGCCATCACTTATAAGATGCACCATTTTTATGCACTGCTAAGAAAGAAAACACTGCCCAGGATGAAGAGTTTAATAGACCCCTGCATAAAGCTGGGACTCCAGAGAGCTACACCCTTAGCACAGAAGTAAACAAGAAGTAAACGCACCGTGTAGAAAAGGACATCAAGGCAACTCATGTGTTTCAACCTTGGTACTGGCAGATGAAGGGAAAAGAATATACTCCATGAGCAATTGAACAAGCCAGCACTCTGGCAGGTTTCTGATCTGAATGCACACTACTGTTGTGGCCCCCCAAACCTCACACAGTTACTTTGATTTTTCTTGGTTTCAGCTTGTTTATCCTCTCTGAACCTCTGACTTCTCATTTGTTAAGTGGGGATAGTAATACTCTTTTATAATGACTGTAGATTGCAAGTGACTGAAATCTAGTTCAAGCTGAAGGAAAATACATTCACTCATGTAACTGAAAATTCTACTGATAAGCTTTGGCTTTAGGTAAGGCTGGATCCAAGGGCTCAAGTTACATTATAGGCCACATGTGTGTATCTGCCATTCTCTTGGCCCAGTCTCCCATCTTTTGACTTTGTTTCCCCTGTGTTAACTTTGTTCTCAGGTCTGTTAGTTCCATGTTGCAGCTTATGGCAACTACAAATTTACACCAGCATATAGTTTTTCTGGCTCAACCTGTACCCCTTGCCGTCAAGTAGATTCCAGCTCATAGCGACCGTATAGGACAGAGTAGAACTGCACCATAGGGTTTCCAAGGCTGTAACCTTTATGGAAGCAGACTGCTACACCTTTCTCCCACGGAGCTGGTAGGTTTGAACTGCCAATCTTTCAGTTAGCGGTTGAGCGCTTAACCACGGTGCCACCAGGGCTCCTTTCTGGCTCAACAGTGCCAATGTCCCAGAATTGAAACTTGTCAGATTTACTTGTGTTTTGTATGCATCCCTCAATCACTTTGGTCAAGCTGGTGGAATATACTGACTGGCCTGGCCTGAGTCACATGCTCAGCTATGGGACTGGGAAGAGGGGAAGGAGACTCCATTGGATCACATGGTTTAAGGGTGATTTCTTAAGAGGAAATGGATGCCTGCTGGTTGGACATCAACAGGTGTCCACTACATTGACCAACCTCGAAGGGTTGCCGTGAAGAGTAAATGAGCTAAGGGATGTTGAAGCTCTTAGCCCAGTGTTTGGCGTAATAAATACTCAATAAGTAGGGGCTGTTATTTTTATTAGTATTAACAATTTCTGTAGACTTTTATGTATTACTCCTCGATTTATGCTTGTATATGTTTATATTTTACCTTCTTTAATAGTTGGATGCTCCCTGAAGTAACAGCCTGAGTCTTACCATGCCGTGTACACAATAGATGGTCAATAAGCATTTTGTTCACTTGAATTGCATCCTAAGCACACCTCTTCAGTGAACCAATGGAGAAGGAAAGCTTTTAGGAGCATGATAGGCACATATACCTTTATAGTCTTTGATAGGAGGAAATTCTAGGTCACTCACATTGAAAACCCCCTTTGTCTAACCTTTTCAAGCTAGGATCTTGTTGTTGTTAGGTGCCATCGAGTTGGTTCTGACTCATAGCGACACTATGTACAACAGAACAAAACACTGCCCGGTCCTGCACCATCCTCACAATCCTTGCTATGTTTGAGCCCATTGTTGCAGCCACTGTATCACTCCATTTCATTGAGGGTCTTCCTCTTTTTTGCTGACCCCCTACTTTACAAGCATGATGTCCTTCTCCAGGGACTGGTCCTTCCTGATAACGTGTCCAAAGTATGTAAGGTGAAGTCTCACCATCCTCGCTTCTAAGGAGCATCCTGGCTGTACTTCTTCCAAGACAGATTTGTTTGTTCTTCTGGCATCCATGGTATATTCAATATTCTTTGCCAACACTATAATTCAAATGCATTAATTCTTCTTCAGTCTTCCTTATTCATTGTCCAGCTTTCACATGCATATGAGGCAATTCAACATATGGCTTGGGTCAGGCACACCTCAATCCTCAAAGTGACATCTTTGCTTTTAACACTTTAAAGAAGTCTTTTGCGGCAGATTTGCCCAACTCAATATGCTGTTTTCATGGGCGTTGATTGTGGATCCAAGTAAATTGAAATCCTTGATAACTTCAACATTTTCTCTGTTTATCATGATGTTACTTACTGGTCCAGTTGTGAGGATTTTTTTTTCTTACATTGAGGTGTAATCCATACTGAATGCTGTAGTGTTTGATCTTCATCAGTAAGTGCTTCAGGTCCTCTTCACTTTCAGCAAGCAAGGTTGTGTCATCTACATATTGCAGGTTGTTAATGAGTCTTCCTCCAATCCTGATGCCATGTTGTTCTTCATATTGTGCAGCTTGTCAGATTATTTGCTCAGTGTACAGATTAAATGACAGATGAGTGGTTGGTCTGTCAGTTTGCCATACTCTGGTGACTTGTGTGTTGCTGTGATGCTGAAAGCTATGCCACCAATATTTCAGATGTCACCAGAGTCATTCATGGTAGACCAATTTCAGTGGAGCTTCTAGACTAAGACCAATGAGGATGAATAACCTGATGATATACTTCTAAAAAAATAGGCCAGTGAATACCTTATGAATAGCAGCAGAACATGGTCTAATATACTGCCTGAAAGTGATCCCCTCAGATTGGAAGGCACTCAAAATACGACTGGGGGAGAGCTGCCTCCTCAAGGTAGAGTTGACCTTAATGATGTAGATGGAGTAAAGCTTTTGGGACCTTCATTTGCTGATGTGGCATGACTCAAAATGAGAAGAAATAGCTGGAAACATCCATTAATAATCAGAACATAGAATGTATGAAGTATGAATGTAGGAAAATTAGAAGTTCTCAAAAATGAAATGGAACACTTGAAGATAGATATCCTAGGCATTAGTGAGCTGAAATGGACTGGTATTGGCCATTTTGAATTGGAAAATATGGTCTACTATGCCGGAAATGACAAATTGAAGAGGAATGGTGTCACATTCATTGTCAAAAAGAACATTTCAAGATCTATCCTGAAGTACAGTGCTGTCAGTAATAGCATAATATCAATAAGCCTACAAGGAAGACTGGTTAATACAACTGTTATTCAAATTTATGCACCAATCACTAATGCTGAAGATGGAAGAAATTGAAGATTTTTACCAACTTCTACTGTCAGAAATTGATCAAATGTGCAATCAAGATGCATTGATAATTACTGGTGATTAGAATTCAAAAGTTGGAAACGAAGAGGGATCTCTAGATGGAAAATATGGCCTTGGTGATAGAAGTGATGCTGGAGGTCATGTGATAGAATTTTGCAAGGCCAATGACTTATTCATTTGAAATACCTGTTTTCAACAACATATATGGCAATTATACATGTGTACCTTGCTGTATGGAATACACGGAAATTAAATCGACTGTATCTGTGAAAAGAGATGATGGAGAAGCTCACTATCATCCGTCAGAACAAGACCATGGGCTGACTGCAAAACAGACCATCAATTGCTCATATGCAAGTTCAGGTTGACGCTGAAGAAAATTAAAACAAGTCCACAAGATCCAAAGTACAACCTTGGTTGTATCCCATGTGAATTTAGAGACCATCTCAAGAGTAGATTTAATGCATTGAACACTAATGATCAAAGACCAGATGAGTTGTGGGATGACATCAAGGACATCATACATGAAGAAAGCGAAAGGTCATTAAAAAGACAGGAAAAAAAGAAAAGACTAAAATGGATGTCAGAAGAGGCTCTGAAACTTGCTCTTGAATGTAGAGTAGCTAAAACAAATGGGAAGAAATGATAACATAAAACAGTCGAACAGAAGATTTCAAAGGGTGGCTCAAGAAGACAAAATAAAGTATTATAATGAAATTTGCAAAGACCTGGAGTTAGAAAACCGAAAGGAAAGAACACGCTCAGCATTTCTCAGGCTGAAAGACCTGAAGAAAAAAATTCAAGCCTTGAGTTGCAACATTGAAGGATTCTTTGCACAGAAGATTGAATGACGCAGGAAGCATCAAAAACAGTTAGAAGGAATACAGAATCACTGTACCAAAAAGAATTGGTCGACATTCAACCATTTCAGGAGGTAGCATATGATCAAGAATTGTATTGAAAGAAGAGCTCCAAGTTGCAGTGAAGGCATTGGTGAAAAACAAGGCTCTGGGAATTGATGGAATATTAACTGAGAAGTTTCAACAAGGGGATGTAATGCCGGAAGTGCTCACTTGTCTAAGCCAAGAAATTTGGAAGGCAGCTACCTGGCCAACTGACTGGAAGAGATCTATATTTGTGCCCATTCCAAAGAAAGGTGATCCAACAGAATGCGGAAATTATAAAACAATATCATTAATATCACATGCAATAAAATTTTGCTGAAGATACTTAAAAAATGGTTATAACAGTACATCAACAGAGAACTTCCAGAAGTTCAAGCTCGGTTTAGAAGAGGATGTGCAATGGGGGATATCATTGCTGACGTCAGATGGATCCTGGCTGAAATCACAGAATACCAGAAAGATGTTTACCTGTGTTTTATTGACTATGCAAAGGCATTCGACTGTGTGGATCATGACAAATTATGGATAACATTGTAAAGAATGAGAATTCCAGAACACTTAATTGTGCTCATGAGGAACTTGTACATAGACCAAGAGGCAGTTGTTCAGACAGAACAAGGGAATACTGAGTGGTTTAAAATCAGGAAAGGTGTGTGTCAGGGTTGTATCCTTTTACTATACTTATTCACTCTGTGTGCTGAGCAAGTAATCCGAGAAGCTGGACTTTATGAAGAAGAATACAGCATCAGGATCAGAGGAGGACTCATTAATAACTTGCAATATGCAGATGACAAAACTTGTTGAAAGCAAAGAGGATTTGAAGCATTTACTGATGAAGATCAAAGATTACAGCCTTCAGTATGGATTACACCTCAACATAAAACAAAAATCCTCACAACTGGACCAATAAACAACATCATGATAAAAGGAGAAAATATTGAAGTTGTCAAGTATTTCGTTTTACTTGATCCACAATCAATGCCCATGGATGTAGCAGTCAGGAAATCAAATGGTGTATTGCATTGGGCAGATCTGCCGCAAAAGACCTCTTTAAAATGTTAAAAGTAAAGATGTCACTTTGAGGACTAAGGTGTGCCTAACCCAAGCCATAATAGTTTCAATCGCCTCATATGCATGCGAAAGCGAGACAATGAATAAGGAAGATCAAAGAAGAATTAATGCATTTGAGTTATGGTGTTAGTGAAGAATATTGAATATACCATGGACTTCTAGAAGAACAAACAAATCTGTCTTGGAAGAAGTACAGCCAGGATGCTCCTTAGCAGTGAGGATGGTGAGATTTCATCCAAGGTACTTTGGATATGTTATCAGGAAGGACCAGTCCCTGGAGAACATCATGATTGGTAAAGTAGAGGGTCTGTGAAAAATAGGAAGACCCTCAATGAGATGGATTGACACAGTGGCAGCAACAGTAGGCTCAAACATAGCAGTGATTGTGAGGATGGCACAGGACCAGACAATTTTTTGTTCTGTTGTTCTTAGGATCACTGTGAGTGAGAACCAACTTGATGGCACCTAACAACAACAATATCACAGATTAAATAAGTATGGTGAAAGGATACAACCCTGACACACACTTTTCCTGATTTTAAACTACTCAGTATTCCCTTGTTCTGTTCTAACGACTGCCTCTTGGTCTGTGTACAGGTTTCGCATGAACACAATTAAGTGTTCTGGAATTCCGATTCTTTGCAATATTCTCCATAATTTGTTATGATCCCCATAGTCGAATGCCTTTGCAGAGTCAATAAAACACAGATAAACATCTTTCTGGTATTCTTCGCTTTCAGCCAAGATCCATCTGCCATCAGCAACGATGTCCCTCATTCCACATCCTCTTCTGAATCCAGCTTGAATTTCTGGTAGTTCTTTGTTGATGTACTGCTGCAACCATTTTTGAATTATCTTCAGCAAAATTTTACTTGGGTATGATATTAATGATATTGTTTGATATTTTCCACATTCTCTTAGATCACCAGGATTTCACAACTTTATAATCCCTTTTAGGATATAGCTTGGTGTCCTCAGAACTGTACCACAAGGCCCAGCACAGAAAGCTGCTCAGTGAATGTTTGAATAAATTTGAGCAGATGTTTGAATGAATTTGAACAAATGTTTGAATGAATGAATAAACTATTTCAGACCAGGACTTTCCACACCTCTGAGGGTTTATTTTTAGAGGAGTGGTCTCAATGACTCCTACTAGCTTTGGGTGTTACTATTTTAATAGTAATGAACAATAATGATTGATACCAGTAGGTGGTGGTGGTGGGGTTGAGCACCGGGAGGAACCTGAGAGGGAAGTAAAGCACCCTTACAATTCCAGCACAACCCCTAAACCCATGAGAAGCTCTTTGAGCCTGTGGCACGGCATGCTGAAGAGCCCGCTCTTAACCGGAGTTCGCATTCCAGTACAAGCTTAGTGTCTTTGGTCAGATTACTCTTCTGAGCCTCATTTCCTCATCTATAAAACTGAAATGACAATATCTAGGTTGTGGGGTTTTGCAGAGTACTGAATGAGCACATAACCAAAAAAAAACCAAAAAAACAAAAAAACCTGTTGCCATTGAGTTGATTCCGACTCATAGCGACCCTATAGGACAGAGTAGATCTGCTGCATAGGGTTTCCAAGGAGCAGTTGGTAGATTTGAACTACTGACCGTTTCGTTAGTAGCTGAGCTCTTAACCACTATGTCACCAGAGTCAGCACATGGCACAAAGTAAATGCTCATACTCTTGAGTGTATCTGTCATTTATGATTTGCTTGTTGAGGGTGTCTTTTCTTAACTTCTGCCTTGTGAGTATGAATGACTTATTGGCAGAGAGGTATAGATACTGCCTCCTGACTTGTGTCTTAGAGAACTGTTGGGGAAACGTGTTCCGTTATTTTTGAACCTATCTGCATTCCATTCCTTGCCAGTCTGGAAGGCTGTGTGAGGTACCATATGGTCCATCCTCTCTATTATTTTCCAGGTGCAGGTCCTTGGCACAGAAGGCCTTCTCATCATGTTTCACATTATTACTGGGCTTCTCCTGAAACTGGCAACTATCATCCTGCAGTACATGGGAGGGAGTTTGTGCTCAGTTTTGCCTGAAATCTTAGTTATGTGAAGGACTCCCCAGGAAACCCTGTCTTGCCCACTAAGCCCTGATTGGCTTCACTTTTAATGTTAAGCACTGATGCAGTTGCTGCCAGCTCATCTCAAAAGGCATAAAACCTCACCTTGTCCTGGAGAGTGGCCCCAGCCTGGCTTTGCTTGGAGTGTTGGGGTCCATTTTAAGCAAATGATCCAGCCAGCCTGTGTGTTAACATGGTTTCCCCAGCATCTTCTATACATCTGGCTTTATAGTTTGGTCTTCGTTCTGCATAAAATTGATGTCACTGCTCATGGGGAAGAGTCTGTAGGGTGTAGCAAATTCTTCTCTTTGAAGTTCAGATAGTCCCCAAGCTCTAGGTTTGGTTTTAGAACCGTCAGGAAAATACTAGTAGGATTGGCCAGACCTTTGTTTCGTCTTTCCACAGACCCAACTCTTTAGTTCCAGATCGTTATGGCGTTAGAACACCTATAATTCAGTACAGTTGAAATAGGTTGGCTGTGGTTTAGAAAAACCCAAACAGTAACATATAGTTAATGCAGGGTATGGTGGTTTGTTGGTACAGTAATATTCTTTAAATGCCAGCTACGTGCAAGGCCTCTGCTAGATGCTGGGTGAAGAAGATAGACACAGTTCATAACGTCTTGGAGTTTTTGGTCTAGTGGTGGTAGATGGACAATCACAAAATATTCATTTAGGTACAGTTGGGAAAAGTGCTACAAAGTAGAAGTACATATGCTCTGAGAATATGTAATGGTCTAATTTATTTTTGTGGGCCAGGGAGTGCCTCCTTGAGAAAGGCATTGAAGCTGAGATATGCAGGATGAGCAGGAGTTAGCCAGGGAGGAGAGGAGGCAATTGTGTGGGAAGAACATGTCCAAAGGTCTGGAATCAGGAAAGACCTTGATGTGTTTCAATCACGTGTTTGCCCAGGATTCCCTTAAGTGGCAAGCTCTTTTGTAGTGTGTATAAAAGCCATGCTTTACACATTTTCAATTTAGCACACGTTTTGGGGGCAGGAGAATGAGTCACCTGTGAAAAGTAAGATACACAGATGGCAAAGTATGAGGAAGGATGGCCAGTTCTTTTTTTCTCCTCCTTTGTTCCTTTCTGTGCTGCCAGTCATCTCCATTGTGTAACTGTCCCTTACCCCTTCTCCTCCTATTTAAAACAATGATTCCTACTCCTCTAGTGTCTACAGCCAATGAGTTTCTCCTTCCCTCTGTGGTCAAGTGTCCTGGACTTCAGAGCCCCTAGGATTCCTGCCATATAGAAACAAGGGTACCATAGAGTTTCTTAGCCAGAACTATGATTTGTGAAGTTTATATTTTAAAAATGACACTAGTTTAAATAGGTTGCTTCTTGTCCCCTCCCTGTCCCCACCTACCATTGCTGAGAACCAACTGGGTGCCAGGCTCTGAGGCTAATGATGAAATGCAAGATTTCTGCTCTGAGGAGTCACAGTTTAGGGGCAGAGATAGCCGCATGCAGTTACTTCAGCACAGTGTGGGGAGTGCTGAGCAGTGCATGGCATTTTATAGGTCCTGGGTCCTCCCAGTATCCCTGTAACTTGACAGCGATGGTTTCTTTTGGGAAGGAGGAAAGATGCAGTCACAGACTGGTGATGTGAATTACTGGGGATTGTTCTAGAAGGACATACTAATGTCAGAATTTACTTGATTGGGTTGCTTTTCATATGATTCTATGAAAATATGTCAGTGTAACTCTCTTCCTTCACTCTTAAAACAAACTGGCAAAAGTACTAACTTAAATTAAGAATGAGGAAGGGAGGAGGAAAGGACATATAACTATTTGTAATAATTTTCAAACCCTTCCTGTGTGATCAGCAAAATGTCACACTACAGAGGGCACTGTCAACATTCCCCAGAATAATTATGTGGTAGGTAAGCAGGCATGTATACAAAGTCTGTTGGTGCCTGTGATTGGAGAAGGGAAGAAGAACTTACTGAAGGTGTTCTAGGCAATCTTTCCACAAATAAAACATGGAGAAAAAAAAAATATGCAGAGAGCAGAAGCCTCTACTTTCTGTTTCAGCACTACCCTTTCTGTCCCACCAGAGAGATGGAATCACTGTAACTCGATTGAAAGAAAACCTGGGTCAAGTTGCAGAACAACCAGCCATGGCCAAAGTAGAAAGGGAAGATGCCCAAAGCAAGATGCTGGAGCAGGGGTTCTCAGACTCACATCTTTATAGTCTTGAAAAAATCACTGGCAGGTTTGTTTAAAATGCACATTTCAGCCTTCAACAGGTCAAGGGAGGGACTCAGGAACGCATTTTAAATAAGCAGCCCAGGTGATTCTGATGTAGGTGGTTCTCAGATTGAATTTTCAGAAAATCTTGGAGAATTATTATCCCAAATAATCAACACTATTAGCTCCAATGAATGATAAAATTTTAGACAAAGCTAGCATTTTATTTTGAAAACTTCCGGTAAATTGTTATGAGTACAATAGTTTTTCCTTATGCCGACAGGTCTACTATTGACCCTAAACCAAAAACCCATTGCCATTGAGTCGATTCCAACTCATAGCAACCCTGTAGGACAGAGTAGAACTGCCCTGTAGGGTTTCCAAGGCTATGAGAGCAGACTGCCACATCTTTCTCCTGCAGAGTGGCTGGTGGGTTCAAACCACAGACCTTTTGGTTATCAGCTGAGAGTTTAACCACTGCGCCACCAGGACTCCCTCTACCGTTGACAGCAGTGGAAAATTCTTGCTTTCCAATATGTGTGTCTGGCACAGACCTCAGTGGCAGCCAGTGTCATGAGGTGTTCCTGAGTGGAATAATGCTTGACTTGTGACTGGCTTCTTACGGCCTTAGGGACACTTGTGCACAGGAGCAGAGTGGAACTGATGTGGAACCCCTACCAGAGAAACGTCTCAGCAGATCTTCCTAAATCTAAAGGGGTCTGATCCTAGCCAGTTCTGGTCTGCCTTTGCATCTTTTCTAGCAGAGTTTTGTGCAAAGATGGATGAGAGAAACTGACTCTGATATTAGCTTTAGTTCATAGGGAAGAGGCAACTGAAACTGAAGTGGTGTTAAGGGTATGTAAGAGACTCTTCTGGTGGACGTAATAAAGAATGTTGACTCTTATAGGAGGTGTGCCCTTAGGCACAAAGATGCAGATATTGGTATTTGGAAGCACATAGAAGGTCTGAAGGTATGGCCCGAGCAATGACACTATCTGCTACTCTCTTTTTAGTATATTAAATCTTTAAATCCTTTTGCTTTATTGGCCAGGTTTATTCTGAACAGATCAGACAGAACCAAAAGCAAAGACTTGCTAAAGTTTAGAAAATTTATTAGGATCAGCAAGACTTGTTAGTATTTCTTGTCCTGAAGCTATTGCCCAGTGAACAAACTCTCAAACTTTGCTTTACCCCATGTTGCCGAATTTCCTCTGATTAATGGTGCCAAAATTGATAAAACTATTACCAAGAAGGAGAATATAGTTATGTCTATTGAAGAGACTTGTATGGTAATGTGGAGTTTTCCATTGCCCCATTGTTAAGAGACATTTGGATAGTTTCCAGGTCTTTGTATGCTCATTGGACAGTGAGTTCTTGTGACTTTGGGAGGCTTGGCTGGTTGGTGTCCAGCACTTTCATCAGGTTAAGGCCTCACTTCCCATTTGAGCCCGCTAGCCTTGCTGTGACTCTGTATCTAGTCTGTGACTTTTGACCAGCTATCTTGAATGAGGCCTATGCCACTTTCAGTGAATGAGAGAGTATTAGTGCTATTCATGGTAAAGATAAAATAATGCTGTCTTTTCTTCACTGGTGTTAGAGAAAGCGTGTGATTTTTATATATGAGGGTTGGTGGCTTAAAACTCCTTGTCTAAGAAAGACCTTTGCATGTGTTTTTTGAAATCCCCTTCTATTCTTATCTCCATAGTCATCCTGGACATAGAGCCTTGCCTTTCTAGAAACCATATCCTGGTATACTGATTGAGTAGTTTTGATCATTTGTTCATTAGTTCATGTATTCATACATTTATACCACAGAGACTTACTGCCCAGGCCCATATGCATCAAGCACTGTGCTAGGCACTTAGGATATAGTAGGGAGCAAAATAAGCATGATCCCTGTCCCCTGGAGTCTGTGGTCTTCTTGTCTGAGACAAAGTGAAGAAAAAGGTGTTCTTTTTTTTTATTATTATTATTATTGTAATTAAATGAAGTTTACATTTCAAGTTAGTCTCCTGTACAAAAAAATTCTTTTTTAACA
>NW_004444063.1:408100-419608 GCF_000243295.1 Trichechus manatus latirostris
TTGTAATTAAATGAAGTTTACATTTCAAGTTAGTCTCCTGTACAAAAAAATTCTTTTTTAACATACATTGTTACGAGACCCCAACTGCTCACCCCATTCTGCGACAGCACACTCCTCCCCTCCGCCCCTGATTCCCCATGAACATTCAACCAGCTCCTAACTCTCTCTGCCTTCCCATCTCACCTCTGGACAGAAATTGCCCCTTTGGTCTCTTATATCTACTTGACTAAGAGGCACATTCTTCACAAGTATCACTTTATGTCCCACAGTCCAGTCCAATCCCTGTCTGAACAGTTGGCCTCGGAAATTGGACAAAGGGGTTCTTAATCACTGAATTGTACATGTGAAATGTGTTGAATTGGCAAATGTTGTGTTACATGTATATTTTCAACAATAAATAAAAAGAGGTGCTTGGTTGTCAGGGAAACCTATTGGGGGTTATTTTGCAAAGAAAAAAGCCTGACCTACAAATGGACCAGAGGAGTCCTGTCAAGATGGACGTCTAGAGGGATTGCCTATTTTGTGACCCTGGGCCATGTCTCTGGGAGAGAGTAGCTTAAACCTTCATCTCTGAATTTGTCTAGTAGTCAAGCCACTTTAGCTTACCTCAGCTCTTCCTGATGTACTTGGGTGATATCTGATATTTCACCCGTTTAGGGACTCAGACACTGCCAGCAGAAGGGACACTGGTCTGTACAACCGAGGTAGAGAGTTTAGATGAGACAGAACTTGCCGTGTGCGTGAATGCCCTTGTCAGGGCTCTAGGTCAGAGTCCTGTAGCAAGTGGAGAGAGAATCACGGAAAAGATTTCCCTGTCCTCAGCAGCCATGGACTGGTAGGGAGTATCTTCATTGAAATATGATGTACATAGGGCAAACGGAACATCATAATGAACTACCTGATGCACTTTCACAAAGTGAACACACCCATATGACCAGCAGTCAGATCAAGAGACAGTTTTATCTGCATCCAAGAAGTCCGTCTTGTGCCTCTTCTAGTCTCTACCTGTCCCCTTCCCAGGGTAAGAACTCTCCTGACTTTCAACACCAGAGATTGGTTGTGCCTGTTCTTACATTTTTATAAATGGAATCATATGGGATGTATTATTCTGTGTCTGGCTTCCTTTGCTCAACATTAAATTTGTGAGTTTCATCCCCATTGTTTGTGTAGTTGTAGTTTTGTTTATTCTCATTGCTGTGTGAATATTCCATCATTTATTTACCTGTTCTGTGGTTGAGGAGGAGCCTGGGTAGAGAAAGCAGTTTGTAATTGGCTGCTAACCCAAAGGTTGGCAATTCAAATCTACCCAGTGGCTCTGGTGATCTACTTCTATAAAGATTACAGCCAAGAAAACTCTACAGAGCAGTTCTTCTCTGTAATACATGGAGTTGCTGTGAGTTGGGGGCTGACTTGAAAGCAGCCAACAATACAACATTGTTGAGGGGCATTTGGATAGTTTCCAGGTTTTGGCTGTTACATAGCAGGACTTTCTTGTGCATGTCTTGGTGAACCTACCTACGTATACATTTCTCTCAGGTACATACCTAGGTGTGGAATCCACTGGTCATGAGATAGGCGAGTGTTCAGCTTTGCTAGGTGTACTTAAATCATTTTTCAATTTCATTGTGGTTGTACCAGTTACTCTCCCATCATTAGTTATGAAATTCCTCTGAGAGTAACAACTTGTTTTACTGAGTGAGAAATAAAAAATACAAAAACAAACAAAAAAAACTACATCCCAATTTATACATGCAGCTCAACAAACACACTTATTGAGCATCTGTTACATGTCAGACACTTCCCTATCCTCATGGAGCTTATGTTCTAGATGGGGGAAAAGACAATATGCAGTTAAAGAGATGACGGTTGTTAAGTGCTACAGACAAAAATAAACTATGATAAAGTGAATAGAGAGAAAGCGTATTCATGCTCTAGCCTTGGGTATACCATTATTCTCTTGATTTTAGCTTGTTCTTTTCTTAATTTAAAGTAATAGATGATTAAGAGAAAATAATTTAGAAGACACAGAAAAAGAGAAATAAGTCACTTCCCTCCTACATACAGTTGCTGTTCACTTTTTTTTTGTCTATTTGCCTCTAGTAGAGTTTTTTAATGCCAAAGTTTTTATGTTCATGGCTGATATCATGCTGTTTATGTGATTTGGTGCTCTCTCTCTCTTTCCAGTTAAAACACATAAACATTTTAGCATGATGCTGTTCTTTGTGAATGGTATTTTAATGGTACGTATTAGTCCAGTGAATGTATATACTACAATATACCAAACTAAAATATTTGACAATAGGCAGTTGGTTGTTTGCATTTTTTTATTCTAAATAATTACTAGATTAATATTTTGGGTACATGACTCTTTCTACATTTAGAATTATTTCCTTGTGATATATTTCCAGAAGTATAAATACTTGGTGTACCAGCATGTGCATTTTAAAGTCCATTGATGTATGTCGCCATGTTGTACCAGTTCTACCCCTAGAATTGTAGAATGTGCCTGTTTTACTGCACCCTTGCCAGCATTGTTTATCAGTGATCTTTTTTTGGTAAAGAAGAAGAATGTGGTGGAAACATGGTGTGTCAAGATATGTGCAAGGACTCAATCAGCACAGGTAAGATGATGCATGCAAGAGTCCCATTTGAGAGGAAGCCTCCCTGATTTCTGTTGATTTTGTCAGAGAAAAAGTTCTGAAACTAGTAGCTCCCTCAGAGTTAGGGAGCAGAAGCTGCTCCCTTGTGCCTGCCCAGGTGAATGCTTTGTGGAGCCTGTTCTCTGAAGGCCTTTTGAACTCATTGTGGAGATATTACTGAATCCCAGCCTTCTTAATAATTAGGAGTAGGAACAGATGCTCCAAGCCCAGTTTCAAGCCAAAAAGCTGCTGACGGAGCCCCTGCTATTGGTATAGCTTGTAGATGCTCTAATGCCCTTGTGGTGGAGGTGGGTGAGAGGAGATCATTAAAAACCAAGTCCATTCCTGCCACAGTGGTATAGAGGTTTCTTCTGTTGAATACAGACAAGGCTGGGCCCATGTCTCCATGTTCATCTGTGTTCAAAACATCTGTCTGATTTTCATTACTCAGTGTTTCCTCCCATTGCCCTCACTGCAGGCCTATCTGGTGTGCTCACCTCAGAGGGTAGGCAGGGAGAAGGGTTTCCCCTGAGTGCTGTCTCAGCGTCATGAATGAGACTGAAAATGTAACAGTTCTCTGGGTCTGTCAGCCCTTCGGGAGCTCTTTGCAGGCCTAGAGCAGTGGTTCCCAACTAGGGTAGATTCCCCCCGGAGGACATTTGACAATATCTGGAGACATTTTTGGTTGTCACCATTGGTAGGGTGGGATGGTGCTACTACTACTGGCATTTAGTGGGTGAATGCCAGGGGCGCTGCTAAATATCCTACAACGCGCAAGACAGACCTCCCACAACAAAGAATTATCTGGCCCAAAATGTCAGTAGTGCCAGGCTGAAAAACTCTGGCCTAGATATATGATTCTTTTATTATTATTTTTTAATATGAAGTATAGTCCAGGTAGATGAAGTTGAGGATGGAGGACATATGGCTAGCCATTCTTTTCTTTGTTTATAAGAAATAAATGTGCCAGGGCTTTGGGACATGGCCATTAACAAAACAGACAAAACTCCCTGCCTTCATGGAGCTTACATTCTAGTGCACAGAGCTCCTGTTGTTTGAGATATTTGACTGACTTTCCCAGAGACAACGGAAGGGAGGACTTAAAAAACAAACAAACAAAAAAACCAAACTCATTGCCATCGAGTCGATTCTGACTCCTAGCAACCCTATAGGACAGAGTAGAACTACCCCATAGGGTTTCCAGGGAGTGGCTGTGGATTTGAACTGCTGACCTTTTGGTTAGCAGCTGAGCCCTTAACCACTGCACCTCCAGGGCTCCAATAGAACAAATATTTACTTTTATATCCTGAGGAAATTTGATGGATTATTTTAGCCCATCAGGTATAATAAAGATCATATGATTTTTATTATTTTTGCAAAGATAAACGGCTCTAGATTCGTGTGAGATGTTATGTATTTACCTGCAAGTCACAGTAAATTGGCTTCACTGTGAATCAGAGAGGCTGTTTGATTTTGTTACCCTGTGGAGTTGGAAAATGCAGCATAAATATATTTCTGCTCCCAAAAAGAACTGACAGTCTCCAGATGAATGGGACGGTTACTCTCCCTTGAATCATGTTTCGCCGCACATCTCAGGTAGTAGCCATTATTTCCAACAAGATAATCCTGTTCACAATTCACTTCTTTTCCGAATGCTGAACAGCAGATTTTAACCACCTGCTTTTCTGAATTCTGTAGCTGTGACAGTCAGTGGCACACAGCTCAGTATTGGGGAACGTATTTCTTACACTGGGTTCTTGTTTTGTCTTTTTGAGGTGCACCTGGATTATAAGCTCCTGCTTTTAAGGACCTTAAGCTTATGTATTCTGGTCTTTCTAAGGCTGCCTAGATGTCCCATACATATCTGTGGGTTGCTGGGAGGCATTTTCTCTTTCCCTGTGTAATTCCAACCCTCTTCCTTGGAGAAGGAAGGAGGGCATAGTCCATAACAAAGTGATCAAGACCAGCCAGCCTCCCAGAAGATGTCCAGTTGTGCCTTTATTTCTGGTTCAAGTAGTCTAGGAGAGGCCACACTGTCCATTTGGTAGTGGAGATGCAGATGTTTCTATAGCTTCTGCCCATGGGTAGGAAGCCTGTGTCCAGAATTATGAAGTGTACCAGGTGGCTGTTAGAGAAAGTTACTTGGGCATTCTCCACAGTGCCTCTTTTCCCCCTTAATGCCCTCATTCCTTTTTCTCTTTTATTGTGCATTCCTCCCCAAGCCCCACCATCTGGTTGACATCCAGCATGGGTTGCTATTTCTTCTCCAGCTGGTCCTACTCCTAGGGAAGGTTGGATGTCTTGGTCATAGGTAGGAGTGTGGAGAAAAGGTCAGCTTTTTGGTCTGGTCTGTAAGACCTTTTTCACTTTAAAATTAACTTCCTGCCAATATAACTCTTGTGTGATGGTGAGCTAAAAGTATATCTTTCTCCTTTCTTCAGTTCATTTCAAAAGGATCATTTCATTCTTTAGCATACTTCAGGAAGCAGAGAGGAAAGAAAAATACCCATATTGCCCCAGCTCTGCCCCCTCTTATGACAATTCTGGAGGACCCCTTCCTTATATAGACCTGTCACTGACTGTGCCCATAATGTTACTCATTATTTGACATGGGGACATTAACACCCAAATTCATATGTAACTTTTGAGATGTTTATCATAAGTCATAGTTTTAAAATCCTACATATCTTCTCTGCCCTCTCTCATAGTATGTATGTGAGATGTTTTCATAGCAAATAGAACTGACCAGCAAATAGTTGATCCTTTGCAGAGGTAACACAGATGTTAATACCTAGGCAGGAAATTCCGTTTGTGTTATATGGACAAGGGGAGCAAGTAAGAATCACTTTCCGCCCATGAATTTGGTCAAATATAATTTTGAGTTTGAGAGAGAGAGATCATCTTAGTTAAAAAATACCTATGTGCTAGGTGCCAGGCCTGGGGATGTAGAAATTCAAGACTAAATGTCACCTCTATAGGAGCTGATGCTCTACTTAGATGAACGGATGAACAGGCAGTGGTAATGAAAGGTGATGTGAGTTAACACAGGGAAGCACAGAATGCCATGGGAGCCCTAGGAAGGTCACCCGACCCCATTGGAGTGGTTAGGGAGAAGGACACCTGCTCTGAATTGTGAAGTGCCTTTTGGAGAAAACTGGATAGAGAATGCAAGGGGTGGAGGTGGGGGGCAGAGTATGCTGTGAACATAGGAGTTTCTGCAGCAGCATCTGCCACCCAAATAAATCACAGGGCCCCGCACAGCAAGGCTTTGTTTAAAGTCCAATTCACAGATGCACAGTCCAGCTCCCAAAGGAATTTAGTTTTTACTTCTATCTTTCAAAGAATGTCAGAGAAGACCCAATTCATAACCCACCGCTACAGTTCTCAAAAGCTGTATCGCCTCTTCCTCCTCATTCTCTTGGTTCCTAGAGGTGCTCAGGAGCCTCTTACATGATAATCCCGTAAAACTTTCCCAGATATCCAGCTTGAACAGCTTCCTTTGCCCTCTCTTCCTTCCCCCTTTCCCAGCTCTTTAGAATTACTTTGAATTACCCTCTTCTGGGTAAATACTACCCACTGTTATTTGGCTTCATAGGTGCTTTCCTGTCCTCTGGACTTCTAGGCTGGAAAAAAGACAAAATTATTCTCTAGAGAACATGGTAATATGGAATGAGGAGAAGTTGGGGAACATTTATGTGTTACTAAATCTCCTCCCTGTCACGCTCATGTTGTTTTGGTTGCTGACCTAAGGCAAATGGAGAACAGATGCATTATAAGGAATAGCCAGGAACTAGAGGTACCTGGGAAGTGTACTCATGTGCTTGCTTGATGGATCTTGGATCCTGCGGCCCAAGGTTTGTGCATTTCAGTAGGACATTTCTATAGGGAGCAGATGCAGCTGGCATGGCCATTTTATCCCTGAATGGGGCTCATTCTTTTACTCAGGATCTTTTGGACATGATGTTTTTTTCTGAGTTTTGATGCAGTGAGAGATTTCAGGTAAGGGAGGAAGGGTTAGCGGGTCTAGGACAAACAGGGCAGGAAAAAGACATTTCTGGGAAAGATGACTTGGAGCACCCCTCGGATTGATTGAGTTGTTCATTGGTTGATGGATTGATTGATTATTCATTCATTCATCCAGTAAACATTAAGTACGTACTGTGTGCCAGTAGCTCTCTAGGTGTAGGGATACAGTAGTGAACAACGTAGATGACGTCTCTTCCATCATGGAACTTACATTATGTAATGGGGGAGACATGACAGACTCACAAATTCAGGTTGTGGTAAGTGCTGTACAGACATGAGGGCAGGCTAAGAGAATAGAGCCTGATGGAGATAGGGTGGGGCTATCTTAGATAGCCAGTTACCACTATCACTCTTTTGAGGACTTGACATTTGAGACTACATCTCAGTTGTGAAGTATAGAAGTGAGCCATGTGGTGGTCTGGGGAGGATTATTCCATGCAGAGGGAACAGTAAATGTGTAAGCTCCAAGGTAGGGGTGAACTGGTACTTCTGATGCATAGAACTAGGCCAGTATAACTAGAGCAAGGATGAGAAGATGAAGTCCAAGAGGTAGGCATGCATCAGATTATGTAGGGCTTATTTTGAGGGTGGGTCAATAACTTGTTTGCTCTGAGTTCTTGAGGCCATGTTGACTCCAAAGGGCAGAAGAGGGAACTCAGTTTTGGGCTTGGTGGGGTATGGTTTGTCACGACTTGGTTATGCCTTCCTTCCCATGTGTTTTACAGGAAAACATTGAATTAAGATTCAGAGTGAGAAGCTAATTCGCTGCCTCTTGTTTCAGTTCTGTTGGTGACCTGGCTTGGACAGATCCTTTGACCTTTCTAGGTCTCAGTTTTCTCAGTAACATGAGAGAGCTGTACCAGTTGATTTCTTCGTCTCCTTCTCCAGCTCTTCACCACTTAGAATTTGCCTGGCTAGAGGTCAGCTTTATGCAGTTATGCCTCAAGTCACTCTGGACCATCCTCTAACTGCTATTCAAGGTTGTTGTTGTTAGGTGCCCTCGGGTCAGTTCCAACTCATAGCGACTCCATGTACAACAGAACAAAACACTGCCTGGTCCTGCATCATCCTCACAATTCTTGCTGTGTTTGAGCCCGTTGTTTCAGCTACTGTGTCAGTTCATCTTGTTGAGGGTCTTCTTCTTTTTCGCTGACCTTCTGCTTTAGCAAGCATGATGTCCTTCTCCAGAGACTGGTCCCTCCTGATAACATGTCCGAAGTACCTAAGATGAGTCTTGCCATCCTTGCTTCTAAGGAGCATTCTGGCTGTACTTCTTCCAAGACAGATTTGTTTGTTCTTCTGGAAGTCCATGGTGTGTTCAATATTCTTCGCCAACACCATAATTCAAAGACATCAATTCTTCTTCGATTTTCCTTATTGATTTCCAGCTTTTGCAGGCATATAAGGTGATTGAAAACACCATGGCTTGGGTCAGGTGCACCTTAGTCCTCAAAGTGACATCTTCACTTTTTGACACTTTAAAGAGGTCTTTTGCAGCACATTTGCCCAATGTAATAAGTCTGTTCAGGGTATACCCCTCTAAATAATAATCAAGCTTTAATCCACTTCTCTTGGACACATTATTTTCAGACATCCTACTCTTCTCTCTCTTCCTGTGGGCTGTATCCTCTCTGTGCAGAGAAGAACAACTGTATTTCTAAAAGAAGCAGTAAGGCCACATAATAGGATAAGTACCCCATAGTTGGTACTACTGATTGGAACTGATTGTCTTGGGACAATATTGATTGTCTTTTGAGAATTATTTCAGTGATACAAGTGTGTGTGTGTTTTAAGGAGAGCAAATGTGAACAGCTGCAGCTTTCTGAGACCAGTCATAAACACATGTCCTTGTTTACTAAACACGCATGGGCAGCTAGCTTATTAAGGAATTTAAATTTGAGAAATAAATGTAAGACTATTTTGTTTATTTTTAATTGCTACTTTCCCTTGATAACATCTTGGGCAGAATCCATAGTTTTCTATCATTTTTAGTTTTAAAACTAAGTTCAGTTGATTTTAAAACTTCAGTCTCTTATCAGATTTGAGTTTTTTTTCCCTTGTGTAGGCTAGACTTGTGGCTTGAGGAGCCTGTTGTGGTGATGAATGTATAATTGATTATTTAATCTTCTTCTTCCCAGGGTTGGTGTCAGGATGGGCTCTCTGGAGGACCAGACACGGGGGCTTGCCTACTACATAATTCCCTCATGTGATGGTTTGGCTCTAGACCTATTCTTTCCTATCCCCTTTTTATTAGTCAGGATGGGCTAGATTATGCAGTGGTAACAACTAAAAAAATGATTAAAACAACAAAGATTTATTTCTTCGTCATGCTACACACCTCTCATGTGTTGATAGGGACTCCGTTCTATGCTGTCCCAGGGCAACAGGCTGATGAAGGCTCCCTCTCCATGCTTTCACAATTACCATGGCAGGAAGAAGAGTGTGATGCAGAGCCTTGCATTGGAAATTGACTGCATCTTCTTGGATGAGATACAGTTTTTTGAACAAAGCAAGTCACATAGCTAGACCCGACATAACTGGGGCAATTAAGGGTAATCCTACCAACTACCAGGAAGGAGAAGTCAGATATTTGATCAATGGCATCCTCTCCTGGATGTCTAGCCTGCAGCCTTTTGCTAAGGCTCTGTCACTTGTTAGGTGGTTCCTATGGAGGAGTACATACAAGGTGTCTCCAGCTGAGTTACCTTCTATGATATTCTTTTGTTCCCTAAACTCTAGTATCTTTGCTCTTCTAAACAGGGTGGACAGAAGCTTCTCCAGTACCTCCCTTTCTCTCAGTTTGGCCAGTCGTCTTGAATTCTCTTTTCTCTGTTCAGTTAGTCACAGGGAAGATTAGCAGGTTCACTTCCTAAGATGCCCAATTGAGGAAACAAATCTTCTCGTCTTGCAGGTACACCCAGGTTTTTAGTGTTTATCTTATAACAGCCCCTTAAATTGTGAGGAGAAATAGACCTCACTGGGAGAACATGGTGAGTGTTGCGTGCCTTAAAAGGCTGATGACCACCACCTTCTCCTCTCTCTGGTCTTTTTTTCATAGAGACTAGGAGAATGGGAGAAGGTTGGTGTGGGGTGGTGGTGGGATCAGTTCTGCCCCCTTTACTAAGCCCTTTAGGTAAAACTATTTCTTCAACATCTGGAAGCTTGTTTGTTTGTTTTTTTAAGAATACACAGGAATTTGGTGTCAAACTTTTGTTCTTAGTCAAATTTTGGGGACAACATAAAAAATACCACTCAAACAACACACTCCTGAGATAAGGGACTTAGTTTTCTGCTTCACAACATAGTACTTCACTGATAAATAGGAAATCTTATTAATAAATACTAACTTAAAAATCGTCTTGATTTGCAATTTAGCTTATGTCGATTAACACTGTAACCTGTGCTGAACGCAAATTTCCTTTTCTGTTCAGCTTTACTAGGCAACACAGAATAAGCTCATTTAATTTCTTAAAACAAATATTTTATTGGGCCATTTAGTTTCTGTTCCATTGTAAATAAAACCAGCAATTATTTCAAATCGGAGTATCCCTGATACATGGGACTTGGATGTGATGATTATTATTTTTAAACGCAAAGATGTCTTCCCTTTTTGGGATACTGATGCCAACTGTATTTCCTGGAAATTTTGAGTCATGCCATGGGTGGTTGTGTCTCAAGCCTCCTGTTTGGTTTATCTAATCTGTTGGTGGATGACTCGAGCTCACAAATCTTTGTTCTAGCATTAGTAATAGCTAATATTTATTGAGACTTACTGTGTGCCAGGTGCTAGTCTAAGATAGCCTTGTCATTATTTTGCCTTAAGATTTGTAGTCCTCCTCCTGTGCATGTGTATAAACTAAGTTGCTGTCCAATGGATTCTAAGTCATGGTGACCGTATTTATGTCAGAGTAGATCTGTGCTCCATAGGGTTTTCAGTGGCTGATATTTTGGAAACAGATCACCAGGCCTTTCTTCTGAGGCTTCTCTGGGGGGACTCCAACCTTTTGGTTAGCAGCTGAGCACTTTAACTGTTTGCACCACCAAGGGAGTCCAGTTCATGTGTATGCCCACATGTACACAAAGCTTCTGTACCAAGCAGTTCACACACGGCTTATTAGACCTAAAGAAGATCCTGTCATTTCCGTTTTCTACCTGAGGAACCTGAGGCTCAGAGTGACTAAGTGACTTACCCAGGTAGCAGAGCTAATACATGGAGGGGCTCTTCAAATCTGGGTCTGACTCCAAGCCTCCATTCCAGAGCACTTTGTGCTGCTGAATGAAGTAAACTTCACTCTATTAACTGGCTCTGCCACCAGCAAGTTGACAGAAACTGAGGCTTTCTCAGCTTAGTTACATGAAGCCAGCCTTCCTCTTTCCAGAGTCACAAGGATATCCTGATGTGCAGAAGCTGCTTCTGTCAGCTTTTTACGGTGGTCTTTAGGTTTAGGTGCTGTCTGAGCTGACATGTGGAGCTTCGCAAGGGGCACTCTCTTGGAATGAGGGGGGAGGTGTTGTCACGGTCCAGTGGACACTGACCTACTCTTGTGCAGAGCTGCTTTTAGGGGTTTTTGGCAGGCTGATAGGTTTGTTTTGATACCCCAGCCAGTAGGCTGGTCCCCCCTCCTTTCCTCCCTGTAATTTATAGTGAGAAATGGTACAGGAGTTAGAGACATGAGTTGGCTGTCCCCAAACTCTGAGTGGTCTGCAAGTCTCTTCCCAACCTTGAAGTGGATGAAATTGGCGTCTGGATTGTACCTCTCCAGGAGCTTTCTGAACAGGGCTGTTTCAGCCCTATATACAAAAATAATTTCACTACCTAAAAAAAAAAAAAAATACGTACATA
>NW_004444063.1:419708-424115 GCF_000243295.1 Trichechus manatus latirostris
AAGAAAAATATATAATTTCTCTGATCTCATCACCCCAAGATAACTAGATTGCTTTATGCATATATATTCCCATATGTATACAATTTTAAATGAAATCATGTAACGCATATGCCCTTTTCATTTTAAAATGCACCATAAGGATCTTTTTTGTCATGGCATATACTTTGACAACATCTTCCTAGTATTCCATAATTTATTTAAATAAGCCTCTGTTTTTTTATTTTTGATATTTGAACTGTTTTCAGTTTCCCCTGTTAACGACAATATTGTGATGAACATTTTGGGTGATCGAATCTTTGTTCATGCTTATGATGACTTCCTTAGGGTAAATTTTTAGAAGAAGAATTGCTGACCTGCTGGGAAATAGGAGTGTGCAAAAATGTAAGATGTTGGGTGTGTTTTCCCAAACTGCACACCTGCTCTTCCCCACTCGGCCTGGGAGGAACGAGGTAAACTGTCCCAAGTGCATCGACACCTAGAGAATGCGAAGGGCCTATCCCTAAATGTTTCTTAAGTTCTTTCATTGACCCATTCCTTCCACTATCTAGGCTTTTACCTTCCTTTTCTAAAAAATAATCTACTTTTTTAAAGTAGATAATACATTCCCTTGGTTCAAAATATTTAAAAAAGTATACAGTGACTATACTGGCCCCCACATCTTATTTGCCCGGTTCCATTCCCTGCTCCTCTTTGCCACCTGCCACAGGTAACCACTGCTATGAATTTTTTATATATACAGAAATTTCATGTGCATATACAAGCATATAAAACTGTATGTTTTATTCCCCCCCCTTTAAAACAAGGTAGAATTCTCTGTAAACTGTTCTGTATCTTGCTTTTTTTTAAGTGTAAGATATTTTGAAGAGTTTTTTTTTTATATCAGATCATAGAGACCTTCTTCATTCTTATTTTATTTTTAAAGACACTTTAGCTGATATATTTCCTAAGAACTCCACATTTTCAATATCATCATCAGACTCAAGAAATGTAAAATTAGTACAATGATGTTATCTACTCTATATTAAAAATTTTCCTGTTTTCCGAAAACATCATGTATAGTTGTGTTTTTTATTCATTCCAGGATCTAGTCAGATATTGAATATCAAATTTGGTTGTCATGTCACCTTTTGTCTAGAAAAGAGGAGAGTGCCCGCCCCACTTTTTGGGAGGGGAGTCTGTTATGACATTGACACTTTCGAAGAGTTGAGGCCAGTTATCCTGTTAAATGTCCCATAGCTTGTTTTTCTCTGATTGCTTCTTCATGATTAGATTCAGATTAGATATTTTGGCAAGAAGACCACCTGGATAATATTATATACTTCCCATTACTGGTGATGTTTAGTTTGAGCTCTTGGTTAAGGTGATGTCTGCCAGATCCCTCATTATAAATATACTGTATTCCCTTTATAATCAATAAATAATCTGTGGGATAGAATTTTGAGACTATGTGAATATCTTGTTCTTCAACAGCCTTTCACCCAATGGTTTTCACATCCATTGGTGGTCCTTACCTATGTCAGTTATTTTATTGTGGGTTGCAAAGTGATGGTTTTCCAATTCTGTTCTTCCTACATTTATTAGCTCGTATTTTTAGTAAAGGAGAGCTTCATCTCTTCTCCATCATGTTAGTATACTATGAATTCATGGATTCTTCTTAATTTCATTATTACCATTTAGTGTGTTACCATTATCATCATTATTCCTCTTGACATTCAAATTGTTCCAGGTTTGGCTGTGGAAGCCCATTTAAGCTGCTTTTATGTTTTATTGGGCACTCTCTCACTTCTTGCACGAGTGTTCTGGGCTCATTTGAATTTTCCTTGCTCCAGTCCTAGAATCACCCATTTCTTCAAAGAGTTCTGTTTCTTTTAATGAAAACTGATGCTTATAAACCAAAATCTGGGTGCTATGTGTGCTCATCACTACTGGGACTTGTCATTTCTTTTAGGTACTTTCTAGGCTTCAGGTGTTGTTGTTAGGTGCCATCGAGTCACTTCTGACTCATAGCGACCCTGTGTACAACAGAAGGAAACACTGCCCTGTCCTGCGCCATCCTCACAGTCATTGCTATGCTTGAGCCCATTATTGCAGCCACTGTGTCAGTCCATTTCATTGAGGATCTTCCTCTCTTTTACCGACCCTCTACTTTACCAAGTATGATGTCCCTCTCCAGGGACTTGTCCCTCCTGATAACATGTCTAAAGTACATGAGAAGAAGTTTCGCTGTCCTCACTTCTAAGGAGCATTCTGGTTGTACTTCTTCCAAGAGAGACTTGTTTGTTTTTCTAGGCAGTCTGTGGCTTATTCAATATTCTTACCAACACCATAATTCAAATGCGTTAATTCTTCTTTGGTCTTCCTTATTCATTGTCCAGCTTTCACATGCATAGGAGGTGATTGAAAATACCTTGGCTTGGGTCAGGTGCACCTTAGTCCTCAAAGTGATGTCTTTGCTTTTTAACACTTTGAAGAGGTCTTTTCTAGCAGATTTGCCCAGTGCAATGCATCTTTTGATTTCTTGACTGCTGCTTCCATGGACATTGATTGTGGATCCAAGTAAAATGAAATCTTTGACAATTTCAATCTTTTCTCCATTTATCATGATGCTGCTTATTGGTCCAGTTGTGAGGATTTTTGTTTTCTTTATGTTGAGGTGTAATCCATACTGAAGACAAAGTAAAGTATTACAATGAAATGTGCAAAGAACTGCAGTTAGAAAACCAAGAGGGAAGAACATGCTACGCATTTCTCAAGCTGAAAGAACTGAAGAAAAAATTCAGGCCTCAAGTTCCAATATTGAAGGATTCTATGGGCAAAATATTGACCGACACAGGAAACATCAAAAGAAGATGGAAGGAATACAGAGTCACTGTACCAAAAATAATTGGTTGATTTTCAACCATTTCAGGAGGTAGCATATGATCAAGAACTGATGGTACTGAAGGAAGAAATTCAAGCTGCACTGAAGGCGTTGGCAAAAGACAAGGTTTTAGGAATTGATGTAATAACAATTGAGATGTTTCAAGAAATGGATGCAGTGCTGGAGGTGCTTACTCTTCTATGCCAAGAAATTTGGAAGACAGCTGCCTGGCCAACTGAATGGAAGAGATCCGTATTTGTCCATTCCAAAGAAAGGTGATTCAACAGAACGCAGAAGTTATCAAACAATATTATTAATTTTACACACAAGTAAAATTTTGCTGAAGATAATTCAAAAACGGTTGCAGCACTACTGCCAGAAATTCAAGCTGGATTCAGAAGGGGACGTGGAATGAGGGATATAATTGGTGATGTCAGATGGATCTTGGCTGAAAGAAGAGAATACCAGAAAGACGTTTACTTGTGTTTTATTGACCAAGCAAAGGTATTCAGCTGTGTGGATCATAACAAATTATGGATAACATTGTGAAGAATGGGAATTCCAGAACACTTAGTTGTGCTCATGAGGAATCTGCATAGACTGAGAGGCAGTTGTTCGGACAGAACAAGGGAATACTGTGTGGTTTAAAGTCAGGAAAGGTGTGTGTCAGGGTTGTATCCTTTTACCATACAGTCTGTATGTGAGCAGATAATTCGAGAAGCTGGACTATATGAAGAAGAATGTGGCATCGGGATTGGAGGAGGACTCATTAACAACCTGCGATATGCAGATGACACAACCTTGCTTGCAGAAAGCAAAGGGGACTTGAAGCACTTAAACTGATGAAAATCAAAAACTACAACCTTCAGGCTTTAAGTGCCTATGTATATATTTTAAAAATTATGAACTCATGCTGGTACTTTCAATGTAAATCTAACCCTACAGTGTCTCCATAAAGCTTTTATTTTTTTCCACAGTGAAAACCCTGATTCCCAACAGTGTCAGTATATGTGCTCATTTGTTTTATTGTACGGTATACACACAAGAGTTTTCGGATCACAGCACCAATACTACTACTCACACAAAACATAATAAGTAAAGTTCAAAATTTCTTTTTGTTCTTAGACTGTATCCCACTATAGGTTTATTATAGTGAGAAACTAATTCTTACTTTCTAAGCGATTTTGTTACCCTTTTCATATACAATTAGTTTTATTTTTTTCTGTTCATACTCAATTTTAAGGAGTACTTTTTTGTCATTTTAAAATTTAGGGTTATTTCTTAGAAATGTAAAGCATTTACATGGTTCAAAATAAAAATAATGTAAAAAGGTGCTCCTTCATATCCTTTCCTCCCTGTCCCATCTACCTCTTACAGGAAACCATTTTCATTAGCATCTGGTTTATTCTGTCTGTGTTTCTTTCAATAAAAATAAGTATATGTCTCTGCTTTTATTTCCTTTCTTTTTCTCACACACACACACACACACACACACACACACACACACACACACACACACACACACACACACACACACACACACACAC
>NW_004444063.1:424215-439818 GCF_000243295.1 Trichechus manatus latirostris
ACACACACACACACACACACACACACACACACACACACACACACACACACACACACACACACACACACACACACACACTGTGTGCTCTTTTGCATCTTTTCATCTTCTGCACCTTACCTTTTCCCATTTAACAGTCCTGGAAAGAATCCGTAGCAGTTCATTGAGCTCTTTTTCATCCTTTCATCTGGCTTCGGAGTTTTCCACTGTTTAGATTTATAGCAGTTTACTCAGCCAGTCTCCTGTGCATGGGCACTTAGGTTGTTTCCAACATTTTCTGGCATATTAACAATGGCAAGTGAATAACTTTGTGCATCTTTTGTTTCATATGTGTGGAGATATATTTTGGGGTAAGTTCTTAGAAGTGGGATTGTTAGATCAAAAAGCAGAAGTATATGTAGTTTTGTTAGATGTTGCCAAATCCCCCTCCATGACATTGAACCATTTTGTACTCCAACCAGCACTGTATGACAGGGCTTGTTTCCCCACAGCCTCGCTGACAGAACACGTGATGAAGATTTTAAGTTTTTGCAAATATGATAGATAAGAAGTGGTATCACAGTGTAGTTTTAATATGCATTTCTCATATTATGAGTGAAATAGAGCATCTTTTTATATATTTTGTGTGTCTTTTACGGTTTGTAAATTTTGCCCATTTTTCTACTGGGTCTTAATTCTTTTTGTAAGTTGCATATTATTCCATTGTCTGGATATACTTCAATTTATTTACTTATTATGTTGGTGGAAATTGGGATTGGGATTGTTTCTTATGTTTTACTATTAAAAACAGTGCTGCAATGAATAATCTTATGGAAACCTCATTTAACTCGTGCAGCTGTATCTGTACATTAAATTTTAGGAGTGAATTTGTTTGATTATAAGTATATGCATTGGTAATGTTAATAGATATTGCCAGTTCTACTCCCCTTCCATGGATTGCCGCAATTAACACCCTTACTAGCAATATATGTGAGTGCCTATTTCCACTTAGCCTAGTGAACAGACTGAGTTATTGCCTTTTGGATTTTTTTCTTCTGATAGTTGAAACATGAGGTCTCAGTGAAGTGTTAATTTTCAGTGAAAATTTTTTATATGCTTGAGACTTTTGTATTTCTTTTCCTGCTTTGTCACCTTCTACCTTTTTTTAAGGTTTGGGCCTTTTCTCCTGGAAGATCTCCCTTTCTCTTGGATATGGTCGTGGTAGGGGAGTGTCTTAGTTATCTAGTTCTGCTGTAACAGAAATATCACAAGTGAATGGCTTTAACGAACAGAAATTATTATTTCACAGTTTAGGAGGCTAGAAGTCCTAATTCAGGGTGCTGGCTCTAGGGGAAGGCTTTCCCCCTTTGTCAGCTCTGGGGGAAGGTCCTTGTCTCTTTTCAACATTTGTGGGCCTGGCATTCCTTGGAGATCTCCATGTGTCTTGGCTTCAGTTTTCCCCTGGGTCCAAAGGGTGTGCTCTGCTCCTGGCTCTTCTTTCTTGGTGGTAGGAGGTCCCCCATCTCTGCTCTCTTCTCTCTCCTTTTATCTCTTGTAAGATAAAAGGTGTGACTTGAGCAAGGGTGGTGCATCCCACCCTAATCATCATTAATATAACCTAATCATGCCTCATTAACATAACAGACAACTCACTCCGAACTGGGGCAGTAACCACAGGCATAGAGGCTAGGATTTACAATGCATAATTATTTATCAGATCACAAAATGGAGGACAGCCAAACAATACTGGGAATCATTGCCTGGCCAAGTTGACATGAATTTTTGGGGTACACAATTCATAACCAGGGTGTCAAAAAGAAAGAGTATGATGGGGATATCTCCTATCTGGTTGGGAGCCCTGCCTCTGGAGAATTGTGATCTCAGGATCAAACCATTCCTGAAGTGTCCCTGTTCCTAAGGTCTGCTCTGAGTGTGTGCACAATCTGCTGACAGGTCTCTCGAGCCAGGTCTTTTGATGGCATGTTCTCCTATGAAGTCGTGGCAGTGAGTTCCCTGGAGAACTGCTGCAGATGAGTTCCTTAGTGGAGAGAGCCTACTCCTGGATTACAGCTTGTGACTCAAGGGACCTTTTCATCACTCTTCCCTCTGCTTACACTTGTCAGCTGCGTTCTTCTCTCTTGCCCAGTCTACCTGTGCTAAATCACTCTACCCTGTTATTTTCTGTGCCCTCAGGTCCTATGGACATGTGATTACCTCTTTGCTGATTGTAAGCCTGCACAGTTCCCTGATCACCTTGTTCTCAGCCTCTTATTTCCCTGCTGAGAGGTAGAGAGATTGCTGCAGCCCCTCCTACTCTAGGGAGATGCTCCTATTCTTGGCTGCGAGACCCTGCCCTCCCGGCCTGTAATTGCTATGAGTCTGATATCTGACTGCTGGCACCCAGGAACCATTATTATTTATGGTGGCCAAGGGTCTGCTCCTGAATTTTCACATTATAGTCACCAAGGCCCTGCAGTTACCACCTATGTTTGTTAGCCACACTATGGCAGCAGACGCAGTGGTGTTGGCAAATAAAGCCACAACAACAGCAATAGCTGCTACTATTGATTGGGAATTGACTATGTCCTGAGAACTTTACTGGGTGGTGCAAACGGTTAAGCCTTTAACTACTAACTGAAAGGCTGGCGATTTGAATCCACTCAGAGGGGCCTTGGAAGAAAGGCCTGATGATCTACTGCTGAAAGGTCACAGCCATTGAAAACTCTGTGGAGTGCAGTTCTACTCTGAAACCATGGGGTCACCATGAGACGGAATCCACTGGACAACTATCTTTTATTTTTTTTTTTGGGCACTTCACGTATGTCTCCATTTAATCTTTGCAACAACTCAATGAAGTAGGTGTTATTATTATCTTCATTTATACAGGTGAGGAAGCTGCCCTCACTGCTGTTAAGTGGCAAAGCAAGACAGTAAACAAGTAATTTGACTTTGGGGAGCATTATAATTTGGTGGGTAGAGCAGCAAAATCTGCCAGTCTAATTATGTGAAAGATACTTCTTCGTTTCCTGGACATACATCATCTGAATAGATCATGCCAGGATCACCCCATGTGGCTGTGGGGACCATAGACAGGGTTGGAAAGTTGAGCACAACCAAGCCTTGCTCAAAGCAGACTGGTTGTGGGAGCTGTTGATTAATAACAGCAGCTAATGTTTAATGAAGTGAGAACGGTGAGACTTCATCTCAGTTTGGACATGTTACCAGGACAGACCAATCCCTGGAGAAGGATATCATGTTTGGTAAAGTAGAGGGCCAGAGAAAAAGAGGAAGACCTTCAATGAGATAGACTGATACAGTGGTTGCAACAACAGGCTCAAATATAGCAATGACTGTGAGGATGGCACAGGATTCGGCAGTGTTTTGTTCTGTTATACATAAGGTCTCTATGAGTTGGAGCTGACTTGATGGCACCTAGCTAATGAACTAATCAGTCTTTAATGAGTGTTCACTATGTGCCCAGTGCTCGTCTGAGGACTCTGTGCAATGATCTCATATACTCTCATAACAACCCTATGAGAAAGAAACAATTTTCAGTCCAACTTTATATATGAGGAGACTGATGCCTAGATAGTTAACTGAGTTGCCCAAGGGACAGATGGATAATCATTAGACAGCTATGATTCAGACCTGCGTGGTCTGTCTCCAGAAACCCATGTGCCTATCAGGCTCATTGCTTCACATGAAGCTGGAGAAGTCCTATCAGTGCTCTGGGCAACTTTCTTGGGCAGCTTCAGCTACTGCAGGAGGGAAACTAGGATTTTTTGTTGCTCCATATTGGAAAATGGGCCAGTGACCTTAATAAAGCAGACTCCCTTTCTGCCTCTGTGGGCCTTTACTAAGGTAATCTCTCCATGGACCGAGAGTGTATGGCTCTTGGGAAGCATGTGCTACCAGACTGGACTGGGAGATGGCTGACCATCTGTCAGGGTCTGTGTGGCCTTGAGGACACCATGCTCAGCAGCCACCACTGCAGAAGCCTTTTCCAGATGTGCCTCTAGCCTTCTCTACCTCTTTTCAGGTTTGGCCTTCTTACTGATACCACCATCACAGCAAGGAGACAGCCTCACCTCCCACACTGTGCCCATGGAGTAGACAAACAGCATAGCTCTTATCTCAGGAGGACCAATGCCAGGCTGGCCGGTCCAGCCCAACTGACCTCTTTTCATAACAGTACCTTGTATTTGTTCTTCACATTTTTCTTGGTCACTCAGCAAAAGTTTGAAAGCCTATGTCCTCAGTGCCATATTTAGTTGAAGATGCATGAAAAAATTCATGCATAGTGAGGCCAGTAGTCACAAAAGTAACCACAGAAAGTGGCATCAGACAGTGCCTGGGTAGGTGCCAGGTGTGTTATGTAGACCATCTGTGTTCTGAGTGAAGCAGAAAAAGGTCAGTGTGGTCTGGAATCTTCCTAAAGGAGGTGGGGCTCTCAAGGGTGGGACATGACAGCATTCAGTGAGGCAGCATATGGGAGAGGGCAGTGTGCTAGATCCTGGAAGGTTTTCACGGCCAGTCTGGTTCCAGACAGGTGTGCTGCACTGAAAGCCCATCAGGCAGCACAGTCACCAGTGAAGCATGGCTGGATGATGTCCAGGAAGGCTACTTAATGAATAGCTTATTGTGCCAAGGTGGCGGTGGAGGGAAGGCATTTTCCGTGCATCAGGTCACCTCATCAGCAGCCCATCACAATGATTGAAGCACATCATAAGACAATAGTGAGCCATAAGAGCATTTGCTTAAGAAGACGTGGATGTGGATCATGCAGTCTTTCCAATGTACATTGCACAGAACCTTAATCCCATGAGAAAAGTGATTGTCTAAAGTACATAGTATTACTTTAGTGATTCACAGGAGCCCTGGTGGCGCAGAGGTTAAAACACTTGACTGCTAACCGAAAGGTCACTGGTTCTAACCCACTGGCTGCTCCACAGGAGAAAGATGTGGCAGTCTGCTTCCATAAAGATTAACAGCCTTGGAAACCCTATAGGGCACTTCTGTTCTGTACTATAGAGTTGCTATGAGTTGGAATCAACTTGACGGCAATGGGTTTTTTTTTCAGTGATTCATAGTACATGTTAGTTTTGTAAAAATTTTATTATGGTAAAATATATATAACAAAAAGTTTGCCATTTTAACCATTTTTAATTGTACAATTTAGTGGCATAAGTTACATTTACCATGTGCTACCATCACCAGTGTCCATTTCCAAAAGTTTTACATATTCCCAAGGAGGAATTCATACCCTTTCAGCAATAAATCCTATTCCCTTTCCTCCCCCTAACCCCTGGTAACTACTAATAAACTTTTGTCTCTATGCATTTGCCTAGTCTAAATATTTCATGTAAGTGGAATCATACAATATTTGTCCCTTTGTGTCTACCTTATTTCACTTAGCATAATTGGGGTGCAATGGATCATGTTTGTGTGACCTTTCTCGCCATGATTTTGTATTTCCCACCCAGATGATTGGGTGGGACTGTAATTGTGGCCCACCAAAGGGATTAGTCAGTTTTACCATCCCACTGGGCTTTAGGTGAGCCATCCCAGAGGAGGGAGAGAGAAGATCCCACCACTACCAAGGAAGAATAGCCAGGAGCCAGCACGTTCTTTGGACCGGGGATCCCTGTGCTGAGAAGCTCCTGGAACCAGGAGACAGAGAGAGCGAGAGAGAGCTGTAACACTGAAGGCAGTGAGAAGCAGTGGCAGAGACCTGACAGCAGGAAACTGTGTGGTGGGCTTCCTGGCCAACGGAGCAAGAAAGCTGAGTGCCTTTGGACAGAGGCTGAGGGCCAGGGAGAGGCGTGCCTGCGAGCACAGCTGAGAAGAAGCTGTCCTGATGGAAGAACTGTATCCGAGTGTTCCTGAGCCTGAACTGTAACTGTTACTTCCCTAATAAACCCCGTAATCGTGAGTATTGTCTGTGAGTTCTGTGTGGCCATTGCAATGAATTATTGAACCCTGCCGAGAAGTCGAGAGTGCCGTGGGAGGGACAGTTGATGTCAGAATTGGTAAAGATGGCAGAGAGAGGAGGTATGTCTGACCTCTGCCTCAGGATCAGCCTTGAGCTGTTAATCTTGATTCTCCTTCCCCCTTCTGAAATTAGAGGTCAAACTCTGCCCCCACGCTGTTTTTACAGTAATGTTTTCAGTGTTCATCTATGTCATAGCAAGTATTAGAATTTCATTTCTCTTTATGACTGAATAATATTCCATTGTATGTATATACCACATTGTGTTTATCCATTCCTCTGTTGATGGAAACTCAGGTTGTTTCTACCTTTTGGCTATTATGAATATTACTGCAATGAACAGTGGTTTATAAGTCTCTGTTTGCACTCCTGTGTTCGTATCTTTTTGGTATATACCTAGGATTGTAATTCCTGGGTCATATGGTAGTTCTATGTTTAACTTTTTGAGTAGCCATGAAACTGTTTTCCACATTGGCTGCACCATTTTACATCCCCACCAGGAACACGTTACAGTTCCAGTTTCTCCACATCTTTGCCAACACTTGTTTTTTATTTTTCTATTAATAGCCATCGTAGTGAGTGTAAAGTTGTATCTCATTGTGGTTTGGATTTGCATTTACCTAAAGAGTAATCAGATAGAGCATCTTTTCATGTGTTTTTTGACCATTTGCATATCTTTTTTTGGAGAAATGTCTATTCAAGTCCTTTGCTCATTTTTCAGTTGAGTTGTTTATATTTTTGTTCAGTTGTAGGAGTTCTTTACATATTCTAGGTATTAAACCTTTATCAGATAATACGGCTCCCAGATATTTTCTCTCATTCTGCAAGTTGTCTTTTCACGTTGTTGATAAAGTCCTTTGATGCACAAGATTTTTCATTGTGATAAAGTCCGATTTACTTATTTTTTCTTTTGTTGCTCAAGCTTTTGGTGTCATATTTAAGAATCCATTGTCAAAAACAAGGTCTTGAAGTTTTGCCCTTATCTTTTAAGATTTTTATGGCTTTAGTTCTTACATTGAGGTCATTGATCCATTTTGACTTAATTTTCATGTATGATGTGTGATATTGGGCCAGCCTCATTCTTTTGCATGTGGAGATCCTGTTTTCCCACCACTGTTTATTAAAGAGACTATCCTTTCCCCATTTAATGTTCTTGGCATCCTTATCCAAAATCAATTGGCCATGAACATATGGGTTTATTTCTGAACTCTCAATTCTATTCCATTGATCTATATGTCTAGCCTTATAGCAGTACCACACTTTAGATTACTGTAATTTTATATTTTGTAATTGGGAAGTGTGAGCCCTCCTACTTTGTTTTTCTTTTTCAAGATTGTTTTGGCTATTTGGGGCCCCTTGCAATTCCATATGAATTTGAAGATTGGCTTTTCCATTTCTGCAAAAAAGGCTGTTGGAATTTGGATAGGGGTTGCGTTGAATCAGATCGCTTTGAGTAGTATTGACATCTTAACAATATTAAGTCTTCCAATCCATGACAGAAAATATCTTTCCATTTATTTAGGTCTTCCTTCAGCAGTGTTTTGTAGTTTTTAGTGTACAAGTGTTTCATCTCCGTGGTTAAATTAATGCCTAAGTAGTTTATTCTTTTAGATGCTGTTGTAAATGGAATTGGTTTCCTGATATCCTTTTCAGATTGTTCATTGATACTTATAGAAACACAACCGACTTTTGTGTGTTGATCTTGTACACTGCCATTTTGCTGAGCTCGTTTATTAGCTCTATTAGCTTTCTTGTGGATTATTTCGGATTTTCTATATATAGGATCATGTTGTCTGCAAATAGAGACAATTTTACTTCTTCCTTTCTGATTTGGATGCCTTTTTTTTTTTTTCCCCTTGCCTGATTGCTCTGACTAGAACTTCCAGTACAGTGTTGAATAGCAGTGGTGACAGCAAGCATCCTTGTTTTGTTCCTGATCTTAGGGGGAAAGTTTTAGTCTTTCTTCAATGAGTATGATGTTAGCTATGTTTTTTTTTAATAAGTGCCCTGTATCATGTTGAGGAATACACATTTTTTAAAAGGCTTTTAGAAGTCTTATAGTAAGGAAACATTTTTAACTTTTCAACCCATTGTTTCCCAAACTTATTTGACCATGAGACCTCCCTTCCTCCCCCTACCCACGTAACTATTAGTATCCAACAGAACTAGGGTTTTGTTTTGTTTTTGTTCGAAAGGTGTGGGAATGCTGAGATAGTATATTTCTGGAAGATTTCCATCTGAAAAAGCCCGTAACTGTTAAAAACTCCTGTACTTAAAGATTTGACTCCCAATTTCTGGAGGACTGGTAACAAAGACTGGAAAGCTGAGGTTTTCTCATATGCTTGTTTTTCCTCTTGAGTTAAAATGTTAAGTTCCTTGAGGGTGGTAATGGTGACTTAACCTCCTTTGTATCAACCCCGTGGCTCAGCTCGGCTTGGCTAGGCTCTGCTCAGCCCTGGGCATATAGTAGCTACTCAGTAATTACTTGTTAATTGATTGCTTGAAGATGTTTGCTAAAGGCCAAAGAGTTAATTAGTTGAGGCTGGAATCCAGTTGTTTCATCTGCCAGCCAGAGACTTGTTTTGCCAGCCAACAAACTCTAAATTTAGAGCCCACCAGTCTCCTGCTGTATCCCAAAACTACTTTAAAAGCTTAAGGAACTCTTTTATTAAGTAGTTTTCCTCTGGCCCATCATTTCTGACCCCTCTTCTCCACATTATCATGGGCCTTAGCTGTGATTATGAGTATGATGAGACAACCTGTCAGCAGATTTGATTTGTGGGCAGCCCTTCCTCCTCAGTTTACCTTGCTACAGCTTCTTCTCCCAGGAAAGCATGCAATTTTGATCATGTCTGCTTTGTTCTGTCTGTGGTTTTTCACTTTGGCAATTCCATCCTGGTGTTCAAGTCTGAAGGAAGTGGGGCTGGAGGCATGCTGTTCCCAGAGCTAGCATACCGTTGACATTCAATTTTTGAACATAATAAACGTCTATTACTAACCCCCCAGTCTTAATTAGATTATTAGGTGTGCATTGACTACTGGCAGTGTACTTGGGGTTTTCACAGCTTCAATAGGAAAGATGGCCCTTTGTCAATAGGATTACAAGATAGGCCATTTATCATTTCAGCCCAGGTTAACATGAATATAGTGAGAACCCAGTAATTTCTTTTCCTCTGCAAAGGTATTGGATTTCAGATGTATTGAAATATGCTCTTTTATGGCTGTTTGACACTTGCTGGTAAGCAAGGAAGGGCATTGAGTAGAATCTGAGTGCCTGGGAGGAAAAGTTCTTTATTTAAACACCCACTGGGCTACATCTGTTTCTGGGTCTATTCTCTAACCTTGAGAATAAAAAGACTTTATTTTGAATATTTCCATCGTCCGCTGCCATGTATCAGCATTCCTATGTTCTCTTTGACTCCTGGAGCCATTTAGCATCATTAATGTAAAAATTAATTGCATTTAATGAAATGGAATATGAAAGAGTCTTCATTGTTCTAAGTGAGTGCTTTTTAGTTAGCAATAATTCATTGGAATGAGATCTGATTTTTGGTTAGGGCAATGTGTCTTCCTGGACAAGTTATTAAAATAACCCTAACCCCCAAAATACTGGAGGCTTGAAAATCTGGAAGGTTGAGACCAAAATAGGTTTTATTAACTCTATTTATCTGGATAGTTTGTTTGTAGATCTAACCAACAATCATGGAGGGCCGATAAATCCGAATTACATTTTGAGAATTTAATTTGGTTAAGAATAGGTGCCAGTTAGAAACTTTCCTATTTAATGTTTTTGATCTACCACCCCTCCATTTATTGAGCCCCTGCCATGTGCTGGATACTTCCCACCTTAAAGCCATCATATATGCTGTTCCCTTTGTTTCTGGACCCCTGTTACCTCTCCTGGCCCTGCCCCTTTCTTTGTTAATTCTTCATCTTTTTTTTTTTTTTTGGTATTAACCTGGTCTCTCTTCCTCAGGAAAACCTTACTTGAATCCTGAGTAGGTCAAATTCTCCCTTAATTTTACATGACATATGTATATATTTTATGGCACTTGTCACAACTTAAATAATTTGTTCTATTTCTTTAATGTCTGTTTCCTCTGCTGCTTTATGAAGTCAGGATCATGTCTGCTTTCTTCAACATACTTTCAGGGCATTTGTGCAGTGCCTGGCAGAGATTAGGTACTCAAACAGTTGTTGAAAAAAGGAAATAAAGAATTGGAATCTTACTGTGAAGACCTTTGACTTTTCAGATGATGGTAGGAAGGCTTTAAGACGGCCCTCAATGATCCCTGCCTCCTGGTATTCATTCTCTTATATAATCTCCTCCCCTTGAATATAGGTTGAAACTGGTGACTCACTTTTAACAGAATATGGTGAGTGTGGGATGTCATTTCTGAGACTAGATTGTAAAGAGAATGTGGCTTCCATCTTGTGTGCCCTCTTCTTGCTTTCTCACTTGCTTGCTCTGATGAAGCCATCTGCCATGTTGTAAACTGCCCTATGGGAGGACCACTCCATGTGGCAAGGAATTGAGGGAGGCTTCTTGGCGATCAGCCAGTGAGGAATGAGGTCCCCAACGCAGTAGCCAGAGAGGAACTGAATCCTGCCAACAACCACATGAGTGACCTTAATATGGATCTTCTTTCACTTGAGCCTTCAGATGAGACCCCCAACTGATGCTTTGATTGCAGCCTTGTCAGAAACCTTTAAGCAGAGGCACGGAGCCAAACTCTGCTTAGATTTCTGATCCACAGAAACTGTGAAATTATAAATGCTTGTTTTAAGCCACTGAGTTTTGGGGTAATTTGTTATGCAGCCATAGATAATTATTACACAGATATTCTCTGTTAGGTTATTAGATAATACTAATGCTGCTGATGAGAATTTAATATATGCCAGACCTTGTACTTAGTACTTCACGTGAACACTCTTGTTTATTCCTCATATTAACTCTGGAATGTAGGTTCTATTATTATCTCCATTTTATAGACCAGAAAAATGAGGCAAAGAGAGGTTAAGTAACTTGTCCAAGGTCTTGGCAGAGCACTGGTAGTCTGATCCTGAAGCCTGTGCTCTTAACCATCACCCTAAAGGGAAAATATAACCTGGCATGGTTTTAGCCTCTCTTTTCAACTGAAGACCAGGTCTCCTGACTCCATGGGCTCCCAAGACTCAATGGAGGTGAGGTGTATGGCTGTTCAGTATTAGGATATGGGTAATGGCTCAGCTTGGCACTGTCTCTTTAAGAAGCAGAACATGCCACTTTAGGAAGAATCCAGCTGTTGCCATATTTAGGTGTGACCTTCTTAATGCCCTGTAAATTAGCATGCTTAGTGTGGAATCCCGGGGAGAAATTCTGCGTCAGTCACTCCTCTTGTGTCCAAGAATAAAATCCAATCAGGAACATAAAAGATGGTGGCTTTTGGAATAAAATGTGCAGTATCCGCCGTGATTACAGCTTGTGTTTCAACTTCTGCAAGATGAAATTAAATTGAGTAATTGTTTGCACATTTAACCACATGACTCTGATCTGTCTTCTGCAGATTGTGGCATTGTTAATATTTAAACCAGTAATAAAGTAAGCTTATGTTCCATTTTATCTCGTTTATGTTTAGATTTAAAAATGCATCAGGACAAAATGTAAAAGGTTTGGGGGAAGACTAATGTTGTGTAAGATCACTATGAATTTAGGTTATGGAGTTCCAGGGCCTTGTATTGGGAACTAATTTTGTGTGCACAGTTGATTCTGAGCTCTGGATTCTGGAACATACATTTTTCAAGAGAAATCTTGGAAGACCAAGACTCAATTGTTGTGTTTTTCTGTCCTCTGATGTGCTTGTGTCTCCTGCTACAGAACTGATCTTTGCCAACTTCTTGAGTACTGTGGAGTTGCATCATAACTGCTCACTCAAACAGATCCATTTTGAGTGATGGACAAATAACCAGGTGTGTACAAATTACAAATAAGTGTTGGGAATAAATTGTATATTGAGGGTGTAGCTGCTTGAAATGTTGCTTCAGATAAGACCTTATATTCTGGAAACATACCTGCATATCTGATGATAGAAAACTCTGACACTTCAGCAGAAATTTTCAAGATAAACAAGAACCAAGTTTGGGCTTTTATGAAAAGATAGGTTTACAGTTTGTCAAGAGTATAAGTTTGTATGTTAGTCTTAATGTTGTTATGAGAAGAATTTGGATAGAACTTAGGTTTTATATTCCAAGGCTTTGCTCTGCCCATGGTGTTCAGTTGTCATAATTTTTTTTCCCTAGCTGTCATGATTTTAGCAACTTTTTGAGATTAGACCTGTTTTCTAGAACCTCAGTGAGATCACAAGTGAATTAAATACGTGTGTTTGATTTGATAGTTTCTTCAACAATCTAAATTTGGAGAACTACATTAATTTATATTGGTAACACATTTTCCTCGTGGAAGTATTTTATTTTCTCAGTAAGCAGTGATTCTCTGTATCAACCCCTCTGTCTCTCCAGTTTTTGGGGTGGTAGTTTGCCCTGTGACCTCAATTCTCTGATAGATCTAAGAAGAGTTGTTGATTTTCCATTTTTCATCTTTTTTCTTATTGTGAGGATGGGAAGGATGACTTTCAAGCTGTTTACATGCTGGACTAGAAACTGGTCCTTTTACTTTTTGGGAAGAATTTTATGACTATAGCCAAAATGATGGCCTGGGTATTTATTACTTCTTCTCATTCAGCCATGAATCCTGGGTTCTGGTGGTATCTGGCATCCCCTTCTTTTCCATTGGCTTCTATAGCATTGTTTTCTCATAGTATTCTGAAATGACCTCTCTGATATCTGTGGCTTCATCTTTGTGTTGGGGTCCTGTTCTTCCTCCCAGCCTTTAAATATTGGTGATTCCCCAGGGTTCTGTCCTCAGACCTCTTTCCACCTTATTGATCTCTCCTGGATGATTTCATTCACCTGCGAAGTTTTTACTACCACATATATGCTCACACTATGCATATGTGTCTTCAGCCCAAGTCATTGTCCTAGGTTCAAGACACTGCTCTTCCAGCCACCCAGTGACATCTCCACTGGGGTGACACCTCCACCTTGGCATTTCAAACTTAGCATATGCAAAACTGAGCTCTTGCCACTAGACTTTCTCTTCTTCCCCCTGCTTTTCTGTCATTGTGAATGGCACTGCCACTTATCCAGTCACCCAGGTTGGTAGGCTGGTGTCATCCTACATTCTACCCTTTTATCCCTCAGACTCAGACCTGTCCATTCTACCTCCAAAATGCTCTCACACCGGTCTTTTCTTCCCTGGCTTCTTGTCAGTCTCTTCATTTAGGGCCACACCATTCATTGTTAAGCCACCTCCTCCCCATTTTGCTCCCAGCTTCATATTTCTGAAACTCAGATCTGATCTGTCATGCCTCTGCTTAAAATGCTTCAGTGGCTCCCCATTGACCTCAGAGTAAAGTCCAGATCCTTACTGTAAGCTCTGAGTTCCCTTTCTGATTTGGTTCCTTCTTACTTCTTTAACCTCATCCTTTGCCATTCCCTGACTTGTACCCCATCTACCAACCACATCAAGCTACTTGTAATTCCCCAGTCCTGTCTTGCTGTTTCCTACCATGGTGCCTTGGGCGTGCTCTTCCCTTTAGCTCAGTGGTTCTCAACCAGGAGACATTTAGCAATATCTGGAGACAGTTTTTGTTGTCACAGTGTGGTGGGAAGTTGCTATTGGAATCTAGTGGAAAGAGGCCAGGGAAGCTGCTAAATATCCTGCAATACACAGGACAGCTCCTCACAACAAAGAATTATCTGGGCCAAAATGTCAATAGTGCAAAGGTTGAGAAACCCTGCCATTCTGTTTGGTGTATTCTTTCTAAGTCCCAGCTCTTCAGCAATCTCCTTTGACTTACTAGCTCTTTGACCTTGGGCACAATTTCCTTATCTGTAAAATACAGGTAGTAATAATACACTATTTCATATGTAGTTAGTGAGAATTAAATGAGTGAATAATGCCTTAGGACAGTGCCTAGAACATAGCAAATGCTCAATAAACACTAGTTGCTAATATTCTTATCATTACAATTTTTATTTATATATTTTTAAATTTTTATTTCATCCACTCAAGCAGAGTTGATCACTTGTTCCTTATGGCACACCTAGACTGTAAGCATTTTGAGGAAATGATCTATGACTTGTTCACTGCTACAACTGAGTGCCTGGCACAGAGTAGGCACCAAATAAGTGTTTTCTGAATGAATGGATGATTCCACTTTCATATATTTTTATATTATAAATTTAGAGTTTTACACTGCTGCAAAACCAACAAAATGCTAGTTCTCTGTTAATAGAAGTCTTAATTTTATTCTCAAACATTTCCCCCATTGAAATGGTTTGATGTTACAACTTCATTACAGATGTGTTTTCCCCCATAAAGACTGTGGCTAGAGAAGAGATCTCACAGTAGACCATAGGTCCCTTAAGATCTTGGCAGTTTGCTGGAAGAAGCCCATAATAGGACGAGGTTGTCACATGTACACACATACTTTCTTCATCAGGACAGTGCATAAAGACCCCTGTAAATGTCTACTGTGCTGGAAGAGCTACTGGCCCTTGTGGTGGTGGGGAGTATTAGGGTAGGGGGTTGTGAATTGCCTGGCTTAGCTGTCAGAGTGCTTGACTCTAGAAAGATTGAGTGGAGGGTAAGAGCCAAAATGGGTCTTCATAGGAACGGGCATCACTGAGGCCTTATCAGGAGATCCAGGTGCTGAGGGAGAGAGAAAGAGGCTCAGTCCCTGGGTTTAGGAATGCTGACACAGACGTACAATACTGGGGGGCTCATATCCTGGGGGATGATCAAACTTGACCTTAACGAGTCCCTGAGGCTTCTCCTGGGGGCAGGACTTCAGGCCAGACACACATTTGCCCTCATGGTTCCTTACCTGGCACATCCTTTCTCAACCTGGAAAGTGCCTATCCATTTTTTAGGGTTCACCTCAGTGCTGAACCATTGATTCAGCCAATTTATTGAGCATATACTATGTGTTAGGCACCATTCTAGTTCTAGCAGTAGTGAGCAAAATGGGCAAAATCCCTGACTTCATACAGCTTATTTTCTAGTGGGGATGTTGGGCAGTAAGCAAGTGAACAAATAAGATAATTTCAGATAGTGACAAATATGAAGACAGTACAACGGGGTGGTGTGATAGAGTAGCGGGGGAGGCCCCTTTAAGATACCATGGTCAGGGAAACCTCTCTGAGGAGGGGCATTTGAGCCAGCTATGGGAAGATCTAGAGACAGACCTTTCCAAGCACAGGAAACAGTAAGTTTCCCTGGGTTTTCCTAAAGGTCCTAAAGCTGGAATGAGCTTGATGTTCTCAGTGAGGCTTTCCCTGTCTCTTCTGGTGAGTTTTTGTATTTGGTCCCTAATATGTTTTGTTCATCTCTCTGAAATATTATTAAGCACAGTGTACGGCAACTCATATGTTTACGTGTTTTTCCCACCTTTCATCCTTTGCAGACTGTTAACCTTTCAAGAGCATTTGAATCCACCAGCCAGTCCTTGAAAACCCTATAGGGCAGTTCTGCTCTGTCCTATAGGGTCACCATGAGTCAGAATCCACTTGATGGCAATGGGTTTTTTTTTTTTTTT
>NW_004444063.1:449298-457229 GCF_000243295.1 Trichechus manatus latirostris
AGGATTGTTGATTCTCTGTTTGGCTTAGTTTTTCGGATCTTTGTTGTGGAGGGACGGCGTGGTGTTTCTGCCTAGAGTGCCATCTTGCCGGAAGTCCTTTTTTTTTTTTTTTAATATGTGAAATAAGAGCAATTAATGGCATTAGCTAACATTTATTAAGCCCTTGATTTGTCCTAGACACTGTGATTTCAGATATTTTTTTATTTAATGCTCAAAGTAGCCCCATGAGGTCAATACCAATGTAATCCTCGTTTTTCAGTTGAGGAAACCAAGGAACAGAGAGGCTAAGTAACTCTCCGTGGATCACACAGCTAGCAAGTGGCTGAGCTGGGATTCTGAGCCTGGCAGCCTGACCATGAGTCTTCCCTCTAACCAGTACACGATCGAGCATCTCAGTGTTTGTAGCACAAAGGTCTGACCCAAGGAGGCATTTCTCATGTAAGTGTGTAAGCTGTAGTCTTGTCTGTAACTAGCTACAGTGGACTGCCTGACTGGGATCACCTGACTGGAAGCTCTGGGCTATGGCCAATGCCAAAGGAATAGCAGATACAGCAGACATGGTTGCTGCCTTCAAGGCCTTTCCCTGTCCTGGTTGTTGAGGAGAAATGTGCATGGTAGAAACAATTGGAGGACATGACCAAACAGCATAAAGGCATCTGTGAGGGTTTGGGGGCTTGCCTGGATGCAGGCCTCACAGTGTCCCTGGGTGCAGGGTTCAGCAGAACCTTCCCATTTACTCTCACTCCAGCCTTGTAACATGAAGAGGTGCAGGCGCAGGTTGGGAGTTAATCCCGCTCAGCAGGCAGAGTTGGAGGGTATTGTCGAGTCCTCATTCTGCCTCTTATCGGAGACTCTGGCAAGTTCCCTGGTCTCTCTCAGCCTCTGTTTCTTCATCTGTAAAGTGCTGATGATGTCAACACTGACTTCACAGGGAGTTTGAGAATCACAAGAGATGATGTGATGTGAAAGTGCTCTGTGAGTGATCAAATGCTAAAAAAAAAGTTTTTATTATTAGATCATAGAGAGGTTTGCTGGAAGATGTTTCTGAATTATCTAAGGGTTTCATGTATTGTCCTCTCTACCTCGTTAGTACCAGTAAGTAAGGCTTCGTTGCGTTTTGCTATTTCTAGGTTAGGATGAAGTTTTCTTAAAAGGCAGCTCTGTTTTTCATAAAGCCTCATTAGAACCCCGAGATAGGGACAGAATGAAGACGTAGGCCCAATAGCATGTCGTGACTTATAACTTACAGCCTAAGCCTTCCAGGAGACCCTCTTATTTCTATTACAGTGGAGTGCCAGCAGTCTTATCCCTTTCTCTCCCGCCCTTAACTCCACAGTTATCAGAGTTTTATTACCACCAGTGACAGTATTTCAAGGGGCTGCCCCAGAAAGCTGCTTCATTAATGAAGACATTTTTGCAAGTTTTTTTTTCCTCATTGACTGTGTTCAACAAGTTCCCCATTGCTTTCACCCCATTTGATGTGAACACATGCAATACCCAGCTGCCAACGTTTTGCATGCAGATGGTTTAAAAGGAACAACTAGAAACGCTGTAGCTCCAGCCTTTTTAAGATCTGCCTAAACATCACATACTGCTAAACAGATTCTCTACCTAGGGAAGTGAAGTTTCATGGATCTCCCAAGACATGGATTGATTAATTCATTAATTATTTCATTTGTTTAACAAATATTTATTGAGCACTAATGTATGCCAGGCACTTTTCTGCACTGGGGAGAAAGAAATGAATAAGACCATTAAAGCCCCGCTCTCCTGAGTTTTATATTCTAATAGGGAGATATGCAACAAACCAAACATATAAATAAGTTAGAATTTCTGATAGAGTTAAGTGCAATGAAGAAGACGTGACAGAGTGATGTGATAGATGTGCAGGCGTGGTGTCTCCTTTGGGGGCACAAAAGTTAAATAAGAGGGCCAGGAAAGTCTTTGTGAAGAGCTAGAAGTTGAGTGGAGACTTAAAAGATGAGAAGGAGACAGCTGAGTTAAGATGTAGGGAAAGAAAGGCATTCTGGGTAGAAGGAACAACAAGTGTAGAAGCCCAGAGGTGGGAATGAACTTGGCATGCTTTGGGAATAAAAAGAATCCCAGTGTGTCTGGAGTGTATAAAGTGGGCAGAAGTGAAGTGAAATATGTAGGCAGAGCCTTGTAGATCATGCAGGGTCTCGTAGGCCAGTGTAAGGAATTGGATTTTATTTGAAGTTAGGGATCATCATCTCTACTCCTCAAGTTCAAGTGTAACAGATGAAGTCCCCAGAGTGGGACTTGCCTATAGTCTTTGTGACCCTTTATTACCTTCCTCTCTACTAGAGACAGTAGCCGTTGTCCTTCCTGTGTGTCTGGGGTTCAGCCTGGAGCTTGGCCTGTGAGGACAGTGGTGGTTCAGTGCTAGAATTGTTACCTTCCATGTGGGAGATCCGGGTGTGATTCCTGACCAGTGTAACTCAAGTGCAGCCACCACACAGCTGTCGGTGGAGGCTTGCATGTTGCTACGGTGCTGAACAGGTTTCAGTGGATTTTCTAGACCAAGACAAGCTAGGAAGAAAGGCCTGGTGATCTTCCAAAGATCAGCCAGTAAAAACCCTATGGATCACAATGGTCCCGTCTGCAACCGATCATGGAGATGGCACAGGACTGGAAAGCATTTTGTTCTGCCTCGCACAGGGTCATCATGATTCTGCGGCCAATTTGATGGTAGCTGACAACAACAACAGGGTTGAGGCACATTGGGAAGGGCAGGGAGTAGCTGCCAAGTTCTACTCCTGGACACCTCTATCTCCCCCTAAATAAATTAAATAGAGTGGCCCTCACCCTATTTCTTGACCTGGAAGATTCTGTCTAGGGGCCTGACATCCTAGCAACTTGCTCCCCTGGTAGGAAGATGGTTAAGCAACAGGGGTGGGGATGTTCAGAAGGGTCATGGTCGGTAACCTCCTCAGACCTGCAGATGCAGATCCTGGACTTCTTGAGTGTTCCCCATTCTCCAGCTTAGGCTTTCCCCACCAGACCAGCTCACAGGTTGTTCCATATTTATCTCCCATACAATCCTAAAATGTCTTTGCTGAGTTGCTTTCAAAGGTTGCCCATTGTTGATGAATTGAATCCGCACCTCTTAGCTTAGCCTACAGGGCCTTTGACACTCTAGTCCTGTTTACTGCCCCGTCCTTCTCACTTTTCTACACAGATCCTCTCCCATACCAGATGTGTTTAGTTTCATTCTCTAAATACTGCTTTCCAGCCTCATGCATCTGTATGTGTCAAGCCCCTCTCCTGGCACAACTTTTCCATTGTCACAAAAAAAAAAAACTGTTGACGCCAAGTCGATTGCAACTCATAGCAACCCTATAGGACAGAGTAGAACTGCCCTATAGGGTTTCCAAGGAGCACCTGGTAGATTCGAACTGCTGACCTTTTGGTTAGCAGCTGTAGCTCTTAACCACTATGCCACCAGGGTTTCCAGTTGTCATAATAACCTTCAATTTCCAGTTCCAAACTTCCCCCTCCAGGAAGCTTTCCCTGATCCCTTCAGCTCACAGAGATCTTTCTCATACCTCTGAACAGCTCACGTACTTACTATATTTGGCTTTAATAGCCTCCCACAGTAGTTATTTTTTTCCTTTTTTTCTCCCCAAATATACCCTCAGCTCCTGGAAGGCAGGGCACCTGCCTTACTAATTATGTTGATAAAAACCTCAGGGATAGTGAGAATCTATGAACGAGTTGGAAACCTGCATCTCCTTCAGGTCAAGGTGGATGTACATTTCAGATAAAAAAGTCCAGAAAGTGGGAGGAGAATCACTTAAATCTATGGGCAGTTCTGGTCAACTCTACAGAGCATTTCTAAAAGGAGCCTCTTGCAGAAATATCTCCTTGGAACTCCAGCTGTGAGGAATGATTTTTTATTCTACCCATAAGCCTTGAGTTACTTTCCATTCTTTTGTAGAGGGCAAGGGTATCTTGCTCTTGGAACCACTCTTCATTGATGGAAAAACTCCTCAAGGTTTGGCGTAGGAGGTGTCGTCTTTTGTCTAAGAAGGAAGGTTGGTTCTAGAGATGGTCCCAGTCACAGAGACTGTCCTGTTGCTTCTGGCATTGATTTGATAAATGGTCTCATGTCAGACTTCGGGGAGCTTCCCTTCCCTTGAATTCAGTAGTGAGTCTTCCTTTTCGTCTGTAGGAGACAACACCACACACACATCGACACCCGCTTGTTTTGGGCAAGAGGAGGCCCCTGTCTTGTTCAACATACAGTCACCAATTTAAACTCTGTCGATATGGAACATTTAATCTGGGCTGCCTGACACACATACCTGCTCGACCACATTTAATTGTGTGTCCAGCCTCATTGAGAAATGATAAGATGCAGCCAGAATATGAGGAATACACACTCTTTTCTCATTGTGTTTAGTCTCTGTTTTTCTATTTGTAAAAATTTCAAATAAGCATTACCAAGTTGGTGGCCCATCCTTGTGCATTTAGATGATGGTAAAGCCATCCAAATAAACTTCTAATAATATTCATTTTGGCAAAAGTGTTTCTCTGGTATTTATATTAACAGGGAGCTAACCTGTATATTTTCATGTTTGGAGCTCAAGTGCTTCCCTTGTACCCTCAGAACATGTGGTTTCTCAAGGGACAGTATGATACTCACAAGAATCTTGGCTGCTTTCCTTTGCCTAATAAAGGCAATAATGTAAAAGCTTAAAAGAAAAAAAGGCAACTCTTACTCCAGGAGAAATTTAGATGGAGGAAAGTGAGTTAATTGAAGAGCACTAATATTTCATAAATTTCATAGCATATCTTACCATAAAAACTTGGCTGAAGGTCAAGATTTACTGACTTTCTCAAGGAGAAGGGTAGATCGTTTTGCAAAGATAAGGCATCTAAGATGGAAAGATGTTGCCCTAGGCAATATTCAGTATTTTCTGTTTAAAAAAATTACTTCTCTTACTATAAAAGTAATATATGTTCCCTGCAGGAAATATTGAAAATAGAGCCAAGTCTTGTTTTTTTCCAAGACTCTTCCAGGCTGATCAAGAGAAACTGATTTTGGAGCCACTTTGGAAATGATAATCAAAGCTTGTGGCTTCTTTAGGAACATTTTTCTGGCCCGGTGCATATGTCTTTAATTTTACAATAAAGTGTGTATAACATCCTTTGTATAAAAGATGTGTCTATATGTATGGGTCCTTTGCTGGGTCCAGCTCTCACATGGCCTGTTCGCTCTAAAATATACTACTCTGACCTCTCAATAAGAGTTCAAGCTAATCCATACTGAAAGATCACTGGAAGGAAGATGCTGTAATCCACAAAGAAACAACCTTTCCTTATAGGACACGTCACCATTTCTCTAAGTGCCTGCTTGTATTCCCGGGAAATATACTGACTATCATTGTTACCTTTATTTTCAGTAACCACGGAACAGAATTGAGTCATTTCTGTGGATTTTCTCATTCTGTGTCCCTTGGTTAATCCCCTACATGCAGCTCCCACTTTGTTTATAACTGAAGGAGATTTATCTTGTATGAGGAACAAATTCCTCTTTTCGTTTCCCTGAGATAATTAGAAAAGCCAGCACATTCTTGTTGAAGTATTAGGCATGTGGCAATTCTGTGAGCGTGGGCTGAATACTTTTTAATCTTTGCATCCCCAGTGTCTTTCACACTATTCAGCACATAGTAGGTACTCAAACAAGGCTAGTTGAATTACTGAATTAAACACCAACACATTTTTATTGGTTTATCCTCTTTAAATAAGGATGTCACGCTGCATAATTCCATGGGCACCTTTCACATTCATTGCCACACTTGTGTGGCTAAATGCAGCCAACTTGTCTAGAAGTAGTAGTCAATCCATGGTGTGAGATTGGAATAGCTTTTTGACACTTGGTATGATTTTAAACATCTCTGTGAGTGGCATTGAGTTTGAAAGTTCAGCAGCTGCTTGTGCTCTCTGTTTTTGTTATCTAGTGCTGCTATAACAGAAATAACCACAAGTGGATGACTTTAACAAACAAATTTGTTCTCCCACAGTCTAGGAGGATAGAAGTCCAAATTCAGGGCACCAGCTCCGGGGGAAAGGCTTTCTCTCTCTGTCAGCTCTGGAGGAAGGTCCTTGTCATCAGTCTTCCCCTGGGTCTAGGAGTTTTCTCAGTGCAGGGTCCTCAGGTCCAAAGGATGCACTCTGCTCCCAGCTCTTCATTCTTGATGGTAGGAGGTCCCTCTCTTTTCTTCTTGATTCTCTCTTTTATATCTCAAAAGAGATTGACTCAGGATACAACCTAATCCTGTAGATTGAGTCCTGCCTCGTTAACATAACTACCTGTAAACCTGCTCATTAACATCATAGAGATTAGGATTTACAACACTTAGGTTAATCACATCAAATCAGAAGATGGTGGACAACCACACAATACTGGGAATCACAGACCTAGCCAAGTTGACACACATTTTTAGGGGATACAGTTCAATCTGTAACACTCGCCCATGCCAATATTACTCATTTGTCTTAAGCCTAGGAATATTGTATTTTGCTGAAGGTCACCCTGCGTGGATAGACTTTATCTAAATTCCAGTCCATGCCAGCACTGCTTCCAGTACATATCTTTTTCCTCCAACCCATTCATGTCTATTTTCTCTTTGATCTTCCTCTGAAAAATTCATAAGGACTTCTGCAGGTACCTGCTTATGTGTAGGTTTCTGCTCAGAATGAGCCATATGTGAAACTCCTTCCTCTTGATAGTGAAGTCTCTTCTTAGCTAGTAATTTCCCTATCAGATGAGTTGCTCTCAAATTTCAATTTCTTCTCTCGTGGCCACCAACCTAAATGAGAAGCCCTATACCACTAAGTGATGAGTATTGTAAGAACTAGTGGATAAAAAATTTACAGACTTAGTTCATATTTAGTGAATAGTCTCTTGAAGCAAAGGTTAATATTTCCACTAGTAGATGTACAGTAGTTGATAGTATGTGTTAACAATGAATTTTTTCTGTGGATGTCAAACTGTCTTGTATGGGAGTGGCATATTTGTTATCGTAGTCTCATAGATAAAATTTCCCATTGGTCAGTTATTGTTTATATCCACTGTGGTATCCATTACAGATTTATGTTGTGGTCTCTCCAGCCCATAATTTTACTGGTCTGCTTTTACCTCCATCATTCATTATCATCTCCTCAGGGACAAGGACATTATCTTTTCATACACATTTCCAGTGGTTCTAATTGGTTAGCATGTAATACTATTCAAAAAGTGTTTGTTGATTGAATAAATACACCGGAAGTCTGTTAAACTTGTGGGTCAGAAACATCCTTGGATAGCTGGATATGAATACAGCATCTGGGATAAGCATTACTGAAATTCTTTAGCATTTAATGTAGCTTGAGAATCAGAGGGAAGGAATGAAGGTATATGCTTCCCAATTTCCCAAAAGGATGGAAGAAATCAATAGTCATAAACATTAAAATGATGTACAAGCAGCTACATAAATTGTGAAGCATGAATTATTGTTATGTTAATTATGGGATACTATGTAATCATATTTTTCCCTCCTGTCAAAATGAGAGCTGTGAACACTGGATTGAGCAGGAATCAGCAGGGTCTAAGGATTAGGAGAAGAAACTGAGCACCAGGGATCATTGATGACGAAGGACCATGGACAGCTACAGAGGTTCCTCAGGCTCAGCCACATTATAGCCTACTGTGGTCAATAAAACCAAAAACAAAACCTGTTGCCATCGAGTCGATTTCAACTCATAGCAACCCCGTAAGACAGAGAATAACTGCCCCATAGGGATTGCCACATCTTCCTCCTGTGAAGTGGCTGCTGCCCACCTTTTTGTTAGCAGCCGAGCACTTAACCACTGTGCTACCAGGGCTCCTTAATGTGGTCAGTAAACCAAAAAAAAAAAAAAAAAAA